>NC_143579.1:177902978-178056455 GCF_048544385.1 Mastigoproctus giganteus | reverse complement strand
ACAGGGCAGATAAAATAATTTGAATAAGCTCAATTTGTCACTGTCCCAAAAGGCCCTATATAAATAAATTTCCGTTTATTCTCTTAAACAGTTGAGGCCAGAAGAGCTTACAAATTCACCATGACTGCATACACTTTAATTATTAATAGCAGCCAGATTTTTAGCAACACAATCACAATGGACCGGGCGTTTCTTTTGGCGGTTTACGGGTTCGAACCCGCAAACGTCCTCCCTTGTGGCCACCCATGCTAACCACTGGAACACTGTCAGCTCAATACACTAATTCTGCTACTCTCCAACACAGTCCGAACACGCGCTTCATCTAGTCAACATCCGTTCGCCTTTCAATTACAAAACTACAGAATTGACTTTCCTCTTCCTCAGAGCGATGCTAGGACTTAAATCCAGAATTAACAATAAAGACATCTTAGAAAAAAGGAAGAGTTGCTCGCATATGGATCAAGCAGTCAGATTAATGCTGGTACAAAAGAATCATTTGAAAAAGGTTTTTTTAAAATATATTAATTGTGCTTTTGTGTCACTAAACTCACACAGACACACACACACAAATTCTACTTCCGTTCTTTGGATCAACTTTCATTTACACGTTTAGTCGAGTGTCAACAGGTGCTTTCCGTCTTCTCGGCCTTCAACCAATTCGTGTTACTAAGTACAGTAGTTTTTAATACCTTTCGTGTTTGGGATCACCCTAAAAAAAGGCTTTAAATATTTTAAAACCATAAGCGATATTCCCACCATCAGCGCAGTTTATCATTTTAGTAGAGGAGGAGGTATGATAATTAAATCGTGCAATTTACCACTATTCCAAGAAAGAGATGAGAATTTTCCTAGTTAGTAGCTATTAAATGAGGTGATTATTCGTGTTAGAGCAACAGATGTCTCAAGCGGCATTCAGCATGTTCTCCGTGTGGGAGTCGTATTCCCTCCCTCCCCTAGAAATCCTGTTTCTAACTGCACTTAGTTAATTATTGAATTAATAGAAACTAATGCTGTAATCCAGCTTGTTGAGGATTTAAGGACAAAAGTAATTATCTACTACCAGCTAAAAGCAAAACATGAAAATGGCTTGCTAAGTTTAATTTTTTAAGCTTAATATTTTAAGTGTCAAAAAAAAAAAAAAAAAAAAAAGAACTAGAGTTTTAATTTTCCCATAATTCTCTGAATCTTCAAATGTGCTGTATTGATGGCCTTTATGATCGTACACTGCTGCAATTTAACAAAATAATTTTGCCAATTTCGATGATTTTTGATGATTTCGTAATTGAGGTTCGTCTTACCTGGTGAAATTATTCATTCAACTCCAGGTTAGCGAAACGGAGAAGTGACTGTGGGACAGCGTGTGTTATAATTCTCGCGACTTCACAAAGGTACATGGCTCATTTTTCATAAGTGCTAGGTTTGGCTCTTGTAACAGTGAAATGCAGCATGCAGATGGAAAAATGTGTTCGGTTGAATTATTATCAGCACAAATCTGCGCTAATGAATTCGTAATTTATTTCGATGCTGGAGTTCACTGTAATTTCCACAGTGTAAACTGCGACTTGAAGTAACCCTAGAAAGCGAAGCGTAGTGTGTTAGGACAACACGCACATTGTCCTCCGTGATAGTATAGTAATTTCGCCACCTTTCATTCGTTTGTAGAGGTCTGGATTCGAATCCCATCGATAATTGGAGGGATTCCTACGGGTCTTCAATCAGGGCAGTAGTTAGCTAATTTCAAACGAAGGAGTAGGTTTCCCCTGTTGAATGTTATGGGTTTTTGAGTCGACACAACATGCAAATCGGCTGGGAAACACACATTTGTACAGACATAATACAGAACAAAGCAGTATGGTTTAAGTCGCTGACGATTCTAGAAATCAAGGACAACACCATGCACTACGCGTCGTCACGCACGCATCATTTTAATGCGCCCCTACCAGAATCAAGTTGTGGAATTCCCTCCATCCACAACTGACTTTCTCCATTCATGGTTCAAGGTTTATTTATTTATTTATGAATACATAAACCTTAGGCCAGTAGCATTCATAACCCATAAAGTCACATCGCTGCATTCATTTCTGTCGTTTTTAGTTTTTCTATACAGAAAACAAGTGTGGATCCTCTTTCGACTAGTATTTTAAGGTCTGCCTGTTCCTCTCGCAGTCCACATAAAATGTGCGCTATCCGAAAACACCACACCCCCTACGAACAGTTTCGCTTTTCACTGTTATCCAGAAATTACTCCGACAAAGATTTTATATCCACTGATTCGGATAATTTTCTATGAGACTTTGCGATAGCGGCAGGTTATGGATAGAATTTGTCATTCTTCTTGGAATGTCATAGAGGTAGTTTTCTGCACATGCGGTCTTCGAACAGGTGACGTTCCTCGAAAAAGTGCTATTTAAGTTGAAACAGACTTCTTATAGGAACAACGAGTGGTGAGAATCGCTAAAGGGCGCTCATTTGAGGAGGGTTATCAAATGTGTGAGCTACAGTGCTTATTAACTAGTTACTTTAGAGGGGATCCAATTGAAGTTTACATGAGAGGGACAGTAAAATGAATAAAGAAGAAATTTAACTGTATTGAGTGACAAGGGGGCATAAATTCAAACTAAGGAAGACGAATTATAGACCGGGTTGTAGAAAATTTTGTTTTAGCCAGCAAGTTGTTAATCACTGAAACAAGTTGTCGCCATGGCTAGTTGAGTTCGACTGCTTGGGGAAATTCCAAAGGCCATTAGGTAGGTAGGTATTACAGGAAGAGGGAAAAACGCAGGGTATTTTTTTTTTTTTTTTTTTTTTTTTGCTGACGCAGCAAAAGCCTCTGCTTCCTTGCACCACATGAGCTTGCTAAATCTAATAACAGGAGATTTCACACGAAGATGTTCCTCTAAGGAACGTAATCCCCTATTATAAGTATAGGCCGTAAGGTGCAATAATTATATTTATTTATAAGCATAAATATAAATAGTACGGTGTATGTTTAATCAACCGTCAATCCAGTTATATAAATATGTAATTGTTTATTACGTAGTATTATAACTACAGTATAAAAGGTGTTTAAATTAAAAGTCATCGGGTCTGTGTCGCTTATTTTTAGGTTTTTTTTTTTTTTTTTTCAGTCCAACTATGCTGGAGTATACTCTCTTGCTGAAGGCAGATTTCCGCAGATTATGCAACCATCGTTTTGAATTTAATCAGGTCTCTCTCCGGGAAAATGGCAATTTTTCGTATGATGCAGTTTACAGAATCCCAGTCTTTTTTTACCGACGTCATTTACCCATTCCTTTTTTTTTTTTAAGTAAGAATACCCCTTTGTCCCACAATTAATCTTCCTTCTCTTCTCCTCATACCTGCATGTAGTACTCAAGATGTGACCCAATCATTGCTTTATACAGTGGGATAATCACATCTAATGGAAAGTTTCTTGTATCACTGAAAGCTCCATGAGCTGTTATAGCAGTCTGTCTGCCCTGCTGAGAGAATTTTATCAGACTGTGCAATTAGCTCTGCATTATTTTCATTATCGATTACCTTATATTATCCTTATGTTTTCATTATCGATTACATTACGCTAAGGATCGGTAATCCGCCTATACTGATGTTACTGGAAGTTTTGTCTGTCTTTGTAGACTAGGGTCGGCAACCTGCGGCTCTTTAACTTTTAGCCCACATGAAATTAAAGTTTGAAATGGAGCTAGACGACTTAAAAATCAAGAACATGTGGAGTGCAAGATTAAAATTCCTTAAAACTGAAATTGAGGATTTAGAAAGGTAAAAGGCTGCCCTTGCATTGTACACAAATGGACGGCGATAGATGAGTTGAAAAATCAAGACCAAATTGTGTTCGGTGCGTGGAGTAGCTTATCGTACACCAGTGTTTCTCAAAGGGTGTACCGCGTCACATTAGTATGCCACAAAATTTTCCAAGTGTGCCGCGAAATCTTAAAAAAAAACTAGTGTCGTTTTTATTTTAACATCATTGTCCGAATATTTTATTTTGGTTGTAAGAATTGTTTGCATAACATAAATATAATATAAGTACAGTATAAATAAAAAAAATGTTACTATTATTTTTCGTTCTATTTATTTAATTTAGAAATTTCTTCTTCTATGACTACGTAGGTGTGCCGCGAAATTTTTCTTCTTTGGAAAATGTGTCACGAGAGTAAAAAGATTGAGAAACACTGCCTTACACGTATATAAATTTGAAAATATTTGCATATGGACTTCTCTTAGTTTTTGGTTCGACGAATTTCTGCGGGAAAATATTTTCGAACAGGAACTATATTAAAAATAAATCAAGAAACCATCTGAACAATGCGAGTTTCTCAGCGTGTTTAAAGATGAAAATTACGGCATACTTCCCTGATGTTGAGAACTCGCTCAAGAGGTTCAGCAGCAAAAGTCACATTAATTAGAAATATTATTAATAAATAATATTTCAAAAAATATATATATACTTAATAAAACACATTCCCACTCTATTCCATTTCTTATCCCCCCCACAGCTTGAGCTGAAGTGCGGCTCTTCGGATTCTCTCTCTCTCTTTTTTTTTTTTTTTTTTTTTTAATTAGATCAAAAATGGCTCTTCCGTCAAAAAGGTTGCCGACCCCTGCCTTACACTATCCTTATGTTTTCATTATCAATTACCTTATGCTGGCTTGGGAATACTACTTTGCAATGTCAATGTTATACTTTGCCATTCAAATAATTTATCGAGATCTTATTGAAGTAGTATATCTTGATTAATGTTATAAAACCTTTCTACCTTCGTATCATCGGAAAACTGACACTTAAACTTGAAATACCTAAATCATTGTTATTAATACATATCAGGAAAAGTGGAAATCGAACGAAACCTGGAACAGAGTCCAACTCCGCCAGTTAACATCGTATTATTTACAGAATGCTGTAATTTGGCCAAATGTAGATCGCATGTGGTTTGTATGTGTGCCACCTTAACTAGGCAGCCAAACAGCGGTATCCATCCTCAGCAGGAGGAGGTGGGCTGTATTAACTTAATTGCCCAAAAAAGAGGCAGATCCCACACGCGCCGAAGGCAGTGCTAAATCGGTGGGTGCCAGCAGATTTGTCTAGTTGCTCGTACTAGAGAGAAAAAAATAATAATAATAATAAAAATAAAAAATCAATAAATAAGTCACTGAAGGCTTCTTGAATTTCAGTATTACTAAGGATAATCCTGAAAGGCAAGCAGGATGCAAGAAGAAAGCATCCATTCACAATGATGCATCGTTGGAACTCTTCGTGGAAGTTGTCAGTAACTGCCTTCTGTTGAAAACGTCAACAGAAAACTGTTGAAAATGGTTGAAACTGGAGACATTTTCAATCAAAACTTTTACATTGTCAGACGAGAACTGCGGAACATTTTATGATAGGAAAATTCTAAAGGCACAATAATAAGGGCAGTGGGAGACCAGTCTTCACGTTGCTGACAGAGGCAAGTGTCATTATTTTTTAAACCGAACTGAACGTTTCGATTTGGTGGAACCGTGCCCAGTGATGAGAAAATACGTGTAAATATTAGGAGAGAACCAAGATGAAATTTGCCGATCAGAAGCAAACAGTGCATTATCGATGAACTTGTATGCGATTCTGCCCCTGACTGAGGTGGTTCAACGATCTTGTCAGATGTTATTGGGTTCTGACCAGATACGCCTCCTTCCCTGCATAAAATTATTTGAAGAGTTTGCTGTAATACTAGAAAATTCCATCGGCAATGCGTACTTGAGATGATAACAGAACGATCTGAATATAAGATGAAGATCTAATGGCAATGTCCCACGTATTACTTGTTAGAGTGCCCGTAGAAACTGTCCTACAGGCACGTAGTATACAAAGCAACATTGGGCGCTGAAGAGAACACAGTTTAAGTCGAAACTTCACAGTTTTAACACGCTCAAACCACATGAGAGAACCATGAGCGACAATTGAAAGAAACACAGTTTTGTAGTAGAGCAAGAGCGTCTTCCTGCCAAGACCACAGTCAGATTTAGAGATTCTCACTTTGGCCATAGTAAATTTCTGGGCCTTCTCAAGAAGATTGTTCATGTGTAGGGTGAAGTCTAGTCGGTCATCTAGAGCTACACCAAGACATTTCAAATTACGGGCGAAGAGTATTTGTTTGCCACTAGTCTTAAAACTAGTAGGGCAGTTGGGATTAAACTGATGGTTAAATGACATCACCTTGGTTTTCGCTTGAAATATTGTGAGCTTCTTTTGTTTAGTCCAAGCAATTAGGTCCGAAGGACTGTAGACGCCCTGGTTTCAAGCTGAGATCTTGAACATCCAGAAACAATAAGAACCAAGTGGTCTGCGTAGGCAATTCGGTGGATGAACTCAAATTTTCTGATAAATCATCTATTTAAAACAATGCTCCAAAACAGAGGTGCCAGGACAGATTTTTGTGGGCATCCACGCAAGATAGACCTACTAATTGTCTGATTTTTAGATGATACTTGGATAAACCTGTCTCGGAAGTAATTCCGCATGACCTGATAAAGCTGCAACGAACACTTAACAGCGCGCAGAGCTTCGAATAACCTTTCCCACCACATAGAATCGAATGCACCTCCAAAATCAATAAAGATAGCTAAGTGGTCCTTGAGGCTGTCAGATATGTCAGACATTCTCTCAGATATGCCAGACAAGCTGTACTTGCTACCTGGGAGTCAAAAACGCTGATGGAACTGATATTCGGGTGACACTCAAGTCAAGTGGACCCAATTTCGGCGAAGTCCGGACGGTCTGTGACAGCCAAATACTCTGCTTGCACCTTCACGATGGTGGGACTGTTAGTAATCCTCGGTATAACCGCCATGCACAAGTACATGGTGGTTGACCACCCAGGTGTGAAACAACATAAGCGGGGGTCGAGGTGTCGCGCCCGCACCACATGGAGGAATGCCGCCTCTCTATGTTACCAAGCAGTACTAGGTGGAAGATGACTCTCATCGACCGGTGCATTACCACCACTTTTCTTATTGGAGGCTTGAAGTGGTGGAACCCATGTTTAGTCTAGAGCTAAGTTCCGGTCAACCCTTCCCCATCTCTTCCATCATGAGACTTTTGAGGTTATGATGAACACCGTGGCGAGATCCAATGTTCCTTACATTTCGAGGGTACAGCTCTAAAACGGTGTTCGCAGGCCGGCCGCCAGTTAGCACACCGGACCGAAACTATTGGTAACTCTCTAGGAGGCTTCCGGATCAGCTAGTGTATAATCTTGCTACCTCTACTCTGCCAGATAGTGACTGGAGGGGGGTCCGAGTAGTGTCTATGCGAGGAGCATTGTCGAGGCCACGTTATGTCAAGGATCTGGGTATATTCTTACCATGTGTAAGCCATATCTAAAAATTTCATTACTTCATACAGCATGTCCCACCCACTTTTTCATACTATCGAATACACCATGAATTGTCAAACTAATAGAGCAAGCTTATCTGCGAAAAGATCTAAACCTCCCAAACACGTTCTAATTCATTTCACAAATATACGTGGTCTCAATTCTAATCTCAACGATGTCCATTTCAACTTGCAGTCTGCCAAACCTCATGTACTTTTTTTGACAGAATCTCAGTTCCCGGTTGATTCAACTACTGCTCATCTCAGATGCCCAAATTATTCGTTGTATGATTCCTTTCGTCTCAAAGGTGGTACTTGTGCATATGTCCGTTCTGATATTCCCTGTCAGAGACTTGGCAATTTGGAATCTCCTCTCTTTGATCTTCTCTGGCTTAAAATCTCTCTACCTCATTGTGTCAAATTCATCTGTTGTCTCTACCGTTCTCCCAACTCCACTAATTACTTGGAGCTCTTTGACTTCCTCTCTTTGCAACTTGACTTTCTCCAGTCGAACTTTCCTAACAGTGAGGTAATTTTCCTTGGTGATTTTAATGTTCACAACTCCAGCTGACTTCCATTTTCTAGTGACACCGACCCAGCAGGTCGAGATGCTGAGGCTTTTGCAATTACTAATGACCTTGCACAGATTGTTCATTTACCTACAAGAATACCGGACAATCCTAGCCATACAGTCAACACGATTGATCTTTTTCTCACAAACAAACCTTCTAAGTACACGGTCGAAGTGAGAGGTCCTTTAGGCACTTCAGATCACAACTTGGTGATTGTCCCTTCTCCAATGGAGCCTTTATCTCATGGCTATTCCCCACCTCGTGTTGTTTGGTATTACAAGAATGCAAAATGGGATGACCTGCGAGATTTCTTTTCTTCTTTTCCTTGGTCGGATTACTGTTTCAAAACTTCTGATGGCAACGTCTGCTCAGATCGTGTCAGTGAAATTATTCTTGCAGGAATGGAATCCTTTATCCCACACTCCACTTTAAAATCTCGTCCTTTATCTAAACCTTGGTTTTCCACTAAATGTGCTAAGGATGTTCAAGAGAAGACTGTTGCATATCGTAATTGGCTTGTTTCTAATTCTTCAGTTTCATTTTCTGCCTACACCAAAGCTCGCAACAATTGTAAAGCCATTATTAATCAGTCCAAACTAGAGTTTGAACAGGCTAAGAGTAGAAAACTTGCTTCTTACCCTAATGGTAGCCGAGAATTCTGGTCTCTTGCCAAAGCTATTGGCCGCAACTTTTGCCATTCTCTGCTCTCACCTCTTTCCAAACCAGATGGTTCTGTTGCCACTTCAGCCAAGGATAAAGCTGACCTGCTAGCATCCCATTTTTCTTCCAACTCATGTATTAATGATCTTGGTAAAACACCTTCCACCATTCCCAACACGTTCCATTCAATGCCTCCTGTGGTCTTCCGTCAAAAGGATGTCAGAAGGATTTTGACGAATCTTGATGCTAAGAAAGCTCCAGGTCCCGATGGTATTTTTCCACTTGTTCTCAAAACCTGTGCTCCTGAACTTACTTCTATTCTTTGCCGCCTTTTTTCACTTTCTTATTCCAAAGGTGTTTTTTCCTTCTGCTTGGAAATTTGCTCATATCCAGCCAGTTCGTAAAAAAGGGTGAAAAATCCCTCCCATCCAATTATCGTCCCATTGCAATTACTTCTACTCTTCTCGGCAACCCAAAGGTCGCGGGTTCGAGTCCCGCCTCGGGCTTGGATCAAAGTACTGCAAAAACCTTGGGAGGTGCAATATGGCCACAGAAGCCGATGCGCCAACAACTACCAAATCAAAAAAAAAAAAAAAAAAAAACTTCTACTCTTTCTAAAGTAATGGAGAAATCAGTTAACCGCGAACTTTTAAACTACCTAGAAACCTTCCGTCTGATCAACGATCGCCAGTATGGATTCCATCAGTGTCGATCCACTGGTGATATTCTGGCTTGTGTTACCCATTTATGGACTAATTCAATGGAAAGGTTCGGTGAAACACAAGTAGTTGCTTTTGACATCTCAAAGGCTTTCGATCGTGTTTGGCATAAAGGTCTTCTAAACAAGCTTCCATCTTATGGTTTGCCAACTGTTTTTTTTTGTAATTGGTTATCCAGTTTTCTCTCTAATCGCTCACTGAGGCTAATGGTAGATGGCTCTCTGTCTTCTAACTTCTCCACTAATGCCGGTGTCCCCCAAGGTTCAGTTCTTTCCCCCACTCTTTTCCTCTTGTATATTAATGACCTTCTTCCATTGACTGGAAATCCTGTCCATAGTTTTGCCGATGATAGCACATTGCATTTCACTTTCCATTTTGAGAAACCTTGCCTTGCTTAATCAGCTTCAACTTCTCGAAAATCTGCTACCAATTCCTTAAATGCCGATCTTCAGGTAATTCTCCAGTGGGGCAAAAACAACTTAGTTGATTTCAACTCTTCTAAAACTCAGTATTGTCTTATATCTCGCAAAAAGGATTCTTCTGCTGCTATGCTTATCTTTGGTGTCACTCCGATTTCTAGGCAAAATGATATATCTCTTTTGGCGACTACCCTGACTTCTAATCTCTCTTGGCACAAGAACATTACAAATATTGCTTCCTCTGCATCTAAAAAACTTGGTTTTCTCTTTCGTTCTCGGCGTTACTTTTCTTCCAAACATCTGCTCACTCTGTATAAATAGCAAATCCACCCTACCATGGAATATTGTTCCCACAACTGGGGTGGGGCCCCCAAAACCTCTCTCAGGCTTCTTGATTCCATTCAGAAGAGGGTAGCTAGGTTAATTAATGATTCATCTCTAACGGAGACTCTCCACTCGCTGTCTCATCGACGTACTCTTTCTGCTGCATGCCTTTGCTACAGATATTTACATGGGCACTGTTCTTCTGAATTGGCTTCTATAATTCCCGCTCTCTCTTTCAAAACAGTCCGAACACGTGCAGCCACTAGCCAACATCCATTTACTGTCCAACTTAAAACTCACAGAACCAACTTTTCATCTTCCTCGTTTATTCATTCAACTGCCGTTTTCTGGAACAACCTTCCTTCATACGTATTTCCTGAAAATTACAATCTACAGAAGTTCAAGTCCAATGTCAACAAATATCTTCTTTCATCTTCTCAACCTCCAACCCAAGCACGGTACTAAGTACTATAGGTTCTAATACCTCTCGTGTTTGGGGTTTACCTAAAAAAAAAAAAAAAAAAAAAAAAAAAAAGTGGTAGTCCAAGTTCTTGACATGTTTCTTTAGTTTTAATAAAGCGTCCTCACATTTTCCCTTGATAAACCCGAATTGGTGAGTCGAAAATGATTACTGATTATGAAATAAAGCTGTAATTTTTGGTAAAGCATTCGCTCAAATAGCTTATTTAAGTTTGGAAGAAGCGAAATAGGCCGGAAAGATTTCAGATGCAGCTGGCTTGCTCGGCTTTTTGATGAGCTTCATGAGGACCGTTTTCCACAAACGCGTGTAGAGACCATTTAGCAGACACATTGCTAGTGACATTGGTCCATGAAGGAAAGTGGACATTTATAAGTACTCTGTCTATTACCGCTTAATTACCCAATTTATCTACGGTAGCTAATACCAAATTGTTTCAGTTTATTCAAAAAAAGTTGCTCATGACGAACTGGATCAAAAAAAAAAAAAAAAAACTTTGCTTAATTCTAAGTATATGATATCGAAATTATTCTTTGCATCCTAGTTTCTGTGTGACAGCCTTAAAGTATCTAATCAGGTTGGTTAAGCATGATCTTCCCTTAACAAATCTGTGTTATATGATTACCTTATGGTCCTATTCCTGTCCATATGATCCCTCTTTACTTCATTAACTACAGACTCCATGATTTTTCATGGCACAAAAGTCAAGTTCACAGGTCAGTAATTATTCAGTTCGCCGTTAGTTCCCACTCAGTAGCGTTGCGACACTATGTACAATAATGTTGATGAATATAATCAATAAATGGTGAATAGTGATAAAATGAACAAATCAGAAAGCAATGCCAAAATAAATTTTGGCGCCTTCCTGAACTTCCGCTCCTAGGTGACGCCTACCTCGCATATCCACTTTCGGCGGCCCTGCTCCCACTTTGTGAATAGGAGAGATTTGCACATCAGTTATTTCTTGAATCAAAGGATGCTCCACTAATTACGTCTGAAGATTTGTTTACCTCTTTTGTTGCTTCTCTAAATATAATTGGTAGATTC
Organism: Mastigoproctus giganteus; assembly: GCF_048544385.1. Classification (NCBI taxonomy): domain Eukaryota; kingdom Metazoa; phylum Arthropoda; class Arachnida; order Uropygi; family Thelyphonidae; genus Mastigoproctus; species Mastigoproctus giganteus. The sequence goes on along the minus strand of NC_143579.1, from coordinate 178,044,864 downwards.
AATCAGCTGCCTTATTTACTTTTAGCTTCAAAAGTTTCTCTTCCTTTCAGGTATAAAATCATTTAACTCCCAGTTAGAATTAGGCACTTCTGGTATCTCCAACCCTAAAACCTTTTCGCATGTGAATGTAGATGCAAAATATTTATTCAGTTTGTGAGTTTTATGTATCTAGATCTAGCCTACATTCGCAAGTCTTCCCTTGGAAAAAGTATTATATTTACAAACTCCTTAAGTGCGCTACCTTGCAGCTAGAGGATCCTCCTACCAAATTCTATCAAAAAAAATTCATTCTTATTGTCAACAAATATATTGTCTTACCTAACCTGGACATTCAGGAATTGCAGGCAATGAAGATGCTGATTAAGCTGCCAAAAATCCGTCAAATGCAGTTTCTTCCGTGCATAAAGTTCCATACAGTGACTTCATCTCTGTTGTCACAGAGGTAACAGAGATAAAGAACATCTCTGATAACACAAACCGGGAAATCTCAGCCAACAAATTATACCAGAGTAAATAATAACCCAAATGCTGGAAATCAAGTTTTAGATTAAAAAGAAATGTGAAGGAGCTATCATCCTCACATCTAACGCATTTAATCAGTTAATGTTCGTGTTACCATATGGCCCGTAAATCAGCTTTCCAGTCACATGCATAGTTAGAGAGAACTACACTCTTCAACTTATTCTGGGAGACTAATCAAATATTAAATGAGCTTTTCACCTTTCTTAAGTTATCAAACTTTTTCCATCGCAACTTCTGCAACCCTAACATCATCAGCAGCATTATGGGCTCTTCTTACAATGTGGTTGAGTTAGGCAGTCTCAGGCGAGAGTTGCATGGTTTCTTCTCCCGTAAACTCGGGTACTTCATTCAGCAAACAGACCGAAGAAGAGAGAGAATATACGGATGCTTCATCGCCTTAGTTGCCTTGGCGCTTAACACACGCGCTATAACCGGTAACAACAACAACAACAAAAAAAAAAAAAAAAAAGGAAAAGAAAAATGGATAGGCGCTATGCAGTCAAAGAAGCTTTTCACCATAAAAGCCAAAACAACAACATTCTGTACTTGAAGATTCTTAATAGATGTTTAATGACTGCTTATAAGGAAATTAAAGACATTGCATTCTCTTGTGGCATCTATATGTTGATACAGAAAAATTTTACTATAATTTTTTTTAATTCTGGGAGGCTCGCGCATGACACCATTTAGCTGCCTCGCGATTTTCGTATCCGGTTCCGATACCTCCTGTATTTGCGTAGTCAACAAATTGCATAAATAAATAAATAAATATACACTGAATTTTTAAACGACTGTATTAAAAAAAAAATATATATATATATGTATAGCTAAGTTTAGCCTGAAATTCGGAGGAAGGAATATATATTTATATTTTCAGTTGTTGCACATTTAGGCATTTTTCATTGCATGTATTTACTCGAACTAGTAATATCGTATTTATAGCACGATATAAGCACAGCTTTCTTGCGGAAAACTGTATTTATAGTGTGCGATGTTTTGCGTTGTTTTATCTACTGTATGTAGATAATTGAAATTGAAGTAATTAGTTACATAATTAATATACACGAGCCTCGCAAATTATTTTCACCCAGAGCCACACAAAATCTTAATTGTAAAATTTTGTTTACAGCTTTACTTGCACCTGCGCATTTTGAGGTAATACTGCTAAGGATGGGCAAAAAGAATTGCACACAGCAGGTTAATGAAATGGAGTTTCACAGGCTAGTAAAGTAGGGATTAGTGCCCAAGGTTGACCATTGAAACGCGTGGTTGTTATCATCACAGTACCACCCTGAACGGATAGAATGATACGATCGAGAAAAAAAAAAAAAAAAACGAAGAGAGTGTTACTGGTCGGAACTAGACCGAAAACAACCGAAATGAGTAATAAAACTTTCTTCTGAGGGATCATCGTTCATAGTGAAGGTTCGGTCCCATCTTTGGCGACATCAGGAGGATCTAATAACTTGCCTTCTACTAACGCTAGTAGATTAATGTGGCCTAGTGAGGGAACAATCGGAGATCACAAACGGGAAACAGCACGATCAGACCAGGGTCTATTTCCGGCTCGTGACTGCCAACTATGCACTACGGCGGCTTGTGATGTAGGCAGTCGCTTGGAAGGAGAGTATCAGAAAATGACTGCAAGTTTGATGATAGTTGGGCGGTATGGATCGTGGGGAAAAGTTGCAAAAGCTATACGGAGCATATCATTCTGTTTTAGTGTAGTTATACGTACACCAAGGAACGTACACGTTGTATTGGCGAATAAGCTGTAGTCTCCCAACCCCACCCTTCACAAATAAAGAAACTTTGCAGTTTCAGTTTGCTTTCTTTCGGTGTGAAGCAAATTTGTATATTTATTCGTAGAAAATTTTGTGCACACGTGGATGTAATCTGCATGTGTACATAAAGATCACTATACTTTTTCATGTAAAATTGCAAAAGGAGCAGCCAGAAAGATTACAACCATATTCGTTTGCATTAATGTAAACAAATGGGGCAGATGATTTGGAATAAAATTAACATGCACAAAGAAATCTATAAGAAAATGTATATGCCATTAAATTAGAGGGATGCGGAATCTCTGGAATGCCATTAAATTAGAGGGATGCGGAATCAGTGGAATATCTTCTCTGCATATTTAACGTACAGTGGAGTCAAATGATTTAGTATTATAATGATTAAATGAAGCGGTCTTTTACTTCATCTGCCAAAAAAAAAAAAAAAAAAAAATCATTTCATGCCTTCTCTGTCGGTAAAAAGTATCTATCTAATCCCGCTTTGAACTTTATCAACTGTTAACCTCAACCACACAGTCGCAGGCAGTTCATTATACTGATCTGCAATATGCTGTCCGGAACTAAACTTCATGAGAGCCTGCCTTCTGTTACTCTTCAAATTCTGCATTTGTTACCACTGGTTATTTTCTCTTTTGCCAGTGAAAATATATCCCCCGCGTTCAATCCAGAGTTCTCCTCAGGGCATTACATTACTTCTATGTAATGTATTAGTTTCCAAGCTTCGCAGTCTCCACTTTCTAAACGTGTGGATTGCAAAGCTTGGTATGGACTGTTCTTAATAGGAACAATAATTAACGCTCCTCACCAATTTGGTTGCTCTTCCTTGAATGATATACTTGATGCGGATTGTTCTTAATAGGAACAATAATTAACACTTCTCACAAATTTGGTTGCTCTTTTTTGAACCCAATCTAGAAGTTCTGTCTTTCTTCAGGTGTGGCCTCCAGACCTGAATATAATATTCTAAATACAGTGTCACCATTGTCTTATGTAAAGAGACAATGACATCCTTTTCCTATTTGCCAAGGTCCTAAATATCATATACAAAGGCAACATATGCTTTCCTACCCGCCTCTTTACACTGCGTGGAAAATTTCATGTCTGACTGAATCGTTATGCCCAAGTCATTTTCTTCCTAGATCACTTTTAACTCTACCTAAAGTGATTTGTTTTGCTTTTGCGGGTAGCGTAGGAGTTAAAATCATCTTTCTCACACATCGGGAGGAAATGGCTTGAGTTCGAATCCCGTCAATGACTTGAGGAATTTTTATAGTTTATAGCAGCGGTTCCCAAACCACTGAGATTTACAGACCCCCTTCGAAAGTCAAAACATGTTTGCGGACCCATATATATATATATATATATATATATATATATATATATATATATATATATATATATACATTGGTGTTCAAAGAAAGTGTATCACCTAGGAATTTCACATTTTAACCCTTTTTCGCGATGGTATGTTACATTAATGACTAACATCACAGATAGAAATATAAACAAACGATATTTATTAATAGTTAAGGCAAATCTAAGTAATATTTGACAGATGCTTTCAAAATATTCCAAAATGAGCATTTGCAACCTTTGTCAACAGTTTTGGTAAACACGACAATTATGGCTGAAATAGTAGTAGTAGTAGTAGTAGTGGCACTTGATGCAAGAAAGCAAGTGTAGGAGAGCTTATGCAGCATCAGCCAAAAAAAAATCACACCATACCCTCCAATTGCCTGTCCAGTTCCTCCTTAAATTTATTTAACCTATCAACTTCCACAACGACAGATGGAAGTTTGTTCCAGCAATTAACCACCCGCTGGCTAAAGGCAAATTTCCGCACATCTATTCTACATCTATCCTTTCTTAATTTGAACTTATGTCCCCGTAGGTTCGTATTCTGAACAAGTGGGAGGATCCCATCAGAATTCAGCGTGCTCAACCCATTCAAGGCCTTATAGACCTCAATCAGATCACCGCGCAGGTGCCTAGTCTCCAGCCACTGCAATTTGCAGAACTTAAGCCTCTCTTGGTAAGAGGATCCCTTCATTCCCCTCACCAATCGTGTTGCTCTTCTCTGTACACGCTCAAGCAAATCTACATCCTTCCTAAAATGAGGCCTCCAGACCTGTACGCAGTACTCAAGGCGTGGCCTGACCATTGCCTTATACAGAGGGACAATCACCTCCTTTTCCCTGCTAGCAAAATTCCTATATATCATTGACAAAACCCCATGACCTGCCCTAGCAGCCTGTCTACATTGCTCAGAAAACTTCATATCTGACTGCACAATTACTCCCAGGTCTTTTTCATTTTCTACCACCTTAAGTGTAGTACCACACAGTTGGTACGTTTCTCTGGGGTTACTTCTACCCATATGCAGTACTTTGCATTTGTCAAGGTTAAACTTCAGTTGCCACTTCTTAGCCCATCTGCCCAAATTATCTAGATCCTGTTGCAGTAGCACACTGCCATTACTGTCATTAACAACCCTGCCAACCTTCGTGTCATCTGCAAACTTCGACATTAAGCCTGATATACCTTCATCAATATCATTGATAAATATACAAAACAACAGTGGACCCAACACCGAACCCTGTGGGACTCCACTAATAACATTAGTCCACGAAGAGCAACACCCATTGATTACCACCCTCTGTCTTCTCCCACTTAACCATCCTTTTATCCATTGTAGCAACTTACCCTTAATACCATTCTGCTCCAATTTGTACAGCAGTCTTCCATGCGCAACAGTGTCAAAAGCTTTCCTGAAATCCAAGTATATGATATCAAAATTATTTTTTGCATCCAGTTCCTTTGTGACCACATCATAATAACCAATCAAATTTGTCAGACAAGACTTTCCCTTAACAAACCCATGCTGTGTCTGAATTATTGCTGCAGTCTTGTCTAGATGATCCTGCAATGCATCTTTAACCAGTGACTCCATTATTTTACCCGGAACAGAAGTTAAACTAACTGGTCTGTAATTATTCGTGTCACCCTTCGAACCTCCTTTGTGAATTGGGGATACATTTGCACATCTCCAGTCCGTGGGAACCTCCCCTGAATCCAAGGATGCTCTCATAATTATGGCTAAGGGTTTGCTTAGTTGCTTTGCCGCCTCCTTTAATATAACTGGATAGATCCCATCCGCCCCAGGTGCCTTTCTTATGTTTAACTTCAACAATTTCTCCTTCACTTTGCTCTCAGTTATTACAAAATCATTAAGCACACTGCTACAATTTGATAACCTTCTTCCATTTTCAAACTGTAATGATTCCTCACGTGTGAATGTAGATGCAAAATACTCATTCAGTTTGTTTGCTATCTGAGCAGGATCATCAACAGTCGAACCATCGATGTCAAGTGGACCAATCATATTCAGCCCCTTCCTTTTAGAGTTTATATAAGTAAAGAAATCCTTGCTGTTTTTCTTAGCATCTTTTGTCAAAGATTTCTCGTAATCCGCCTTTGCCTGCCGAACCTCCTTTGTGACCTGATTACAGACTAGCTTATATCTGCTACAGGCTTCTGCGTCGCCTGATAATTTATATGCATCCCATGCATTTTTCTTCTCTGTCACGAGTCTCATTAGTTCATTTGATAACCATTTAGGCCTAAACCTTGAACAATATTTCTTCATCGGTATGAAAAGTCTAGTAGCGTCCACGATTAATTCCTTGAATGCTTCCCACTTAGAATTTACTGTTTGTAACATCGTCAGTCGATCCCACTGTACAGAAATTAAAAACTGTCTGAGACCACTGTACTCCCCTTTACGGAAGCAAAAACCCTTTCCTTTACCCCTGACGGTAGTTACCTCTTTGAGTAAATCCCACTTCAGCACACTGTGATCACTGCCACCTAGTGGTTCCTTTATCTGCAAATTCTTAATACACGAATGATCACTGCTGATAACCAGATCAAGAGTATTACTTTCTCTGGTTGCCTCTCGAACATGCTGCTGCAGAAAACAATCATCCAATAAATCCACAAAAGTCTGACTAGTGTGTGAGTGACCAATCCACAAGTTCCAGTCAATATCTGGGAAGTTAAAATCCCCCATTATAAGACATTCTGATTTACTGGCCCACTCTATTTCTCTGTACAATTGTTCATTGTACTCATTCGAGTCATTAGGCCTATAACACACTCCTACTCTTATCTTTGCTTTTGCAGTGCTTATGTCACACCAAACTGACTCAACAGTGCACTGTCCATCTATATCAACTGGATGCACTTCTTTTGATTTTATGTTTTTCTTAATTAACAGCATAACACCTCCTCCCTTTCTGTCCTGTCTATCCTTTCTGTACACATTGTACTCCCCAAATTCCAGTTCTGCATTCCTTATATCTTTGTGACACCACGTCTCTGCTATCCCAACAATATCCGCCTTTGATGTCTTGACCAACACTTCAAATTCATCAAATTTATTTACTATACTTCTAGCATTGGTATAGATGCAAGCATACATGCTCCTATGCCTATTCCTTGTTACCCTAACACATCCCATATACCCAACTATTCCAGGATGACTGCCATCCGTCCCTGAAACCCCCAACACCCCTCGCTCCAGGTCGCTTCTTATTCTAATAGAAGTTGTGCAAGAATCACCTTCACCTCTGCCTGCGGTTACTGTTAAACTATTAGTCTTTGTATCCCCCCAAGCTAGCAGTTTTCCGACCCACCTAACACTGCCTCGATAGCATCAGCAAATATTCTTGCACCCTTTCTATTTAAGTGTATCCCATCCCTGTAGAAGCAATCTCTCCTGTTAACAAGTACAGTCCAGGCTGAAAAAAATTCTACCCCTTGAGCCTTGCACAATCTTTCCAGGGCCGAATTGATCGACAAGGCTCTCATCATATACTCCCTCCTATCGTGTCTGGGCAGAATTGCAGACACTTTCAAGTTCAACCCTAATTCTCGGCTTTTTTTCAACAGTGACCTGTACTTGTTGAGTAATTCTGCCGGTCTCCTACTCTTAATATCATTAGTGCCAACGTGTACAACTATATCACCTTTTGTGCCCTTGAAAGATGATATCCGCTCTACAACGTCATCAACCTTTGCCCCTGGCAGACATACCCTGGTCCTGTTCCACCTATCCTTTTTACATAGCATGTTCCCCGTTTCCCTGACAATAGAGTCACCAACAACTAATAGTTCCTGTGGGACCAGCGCATTCTGCCTTGGGGGTTGCCGCTGTGTTGCGTGATGACCAAGTGCAAGCTCTGGCGTTGATGTGGGCAGCTGAGAGCTTGATGGGCCCCTCAATTTATTTCCTTCGAGGGCATCCACCCTGTCCTTCAAACTCTCATATAGGCCCATAACAACGCTGAGTTGTCGCCTGATTTCCTTACACTCCTTACATCGCGCACACACAAAGACATCCCCCATGGCAATATCATGTTCCGTTCCAGAGAGTTCGGCAAACATTTCACAAGTTGCACATTTTTTTAGGCTGTGACGCGTTGGAGAATCGCCCCCCTCAGTTCTCCCCCGAGTCACAACACTCCTGCCACTTTGTGCCCATTGCTTTGCTGTGTGGGGGTGGGTTTGAGGCTATTTTTATTTTTTTGAAAATCCTAGGCTGAAAGGGGCCTACAATTATATTATATTATGTTATATTTTTTTTTTATATCCCCTTATTTTAACCCCTCCCACTTTTACACCTGACTTGATTGATTTCAGAAAATTCCCAGACTCACGGGGACCCCTAATATATTAAGGTATTCTTCCACTGGACTGGCTGAGTTTAGAAATGACAGACACACACACAAGAATGTAGAATATACAAATTTGTTTTTTTATTGTCATATTATATATAAGAAAATTACAATAACCTTTAACAGAATACAGTATTTAGTTTGACACTTGTTATTTTACTAATTTTTAAATGTGTATATATCTTGTAATTTACAGTCAACCTTGTTATCAAAAGAACTACTAAATCCTAATACTTATATATATCTACATATATATCACTGTGTCTCTTCATGTTGCTCTACAAAGATTTCAGTAGGTCCGGGCATTTATTACCCCTCACAACGCACAATCTGTCTCTTTGCTCCTTAACAGTCCATGTAAGTCAATAAACCACCATCAGCCAATGAACAGACAAAATATAATTTCATAAGTGCTCGTTTCCCAACTTATTAGGAAATACATATATATTCATTCCAGAATCCTTACTTGCAAACATGTCAACAGTCAACAATATCCAACCAATTTACTTAGTTACCTTTCCGTTCAATTAATCCACTATTTCACAATTAGGGCTAGATGCTCATTTAATTGTTTACCAGTTTAATCATTTTCTACCCCAAATAAGTCATACTCACAGCAATTTAACATTCACAATAATTCAAGGACAAAATTTTTACTTCCTACTACAGATTAACTTACTCTTAAATTGCATTACTCTGATCTCTATACTAAATTAAATTATCACTCCTTAAGTATTACACTCGTTCAAATATATATGTATATATATTTAGTACTTTGACATTCTCTCTTAAACTTATAGCGTCCTCCTAGAGTCCTTTTCATTATTAAATTAGTTCCCCTTTTTTTTACAAATTATATTCTCAGTACTTATTCTAACACTTACGCAATGGTCTGGTATTCCTCCCTTCTCGGTCTCTCTTCCTATCTGTTCGGGGTGAGGACTGGAAAGCGAAAGGTTGCTCATCCGGGGAACACAGTAATCTATCCTGGGTTTCTCTACCGGGTACTGCACGGCTGAAGATAATACCGGATCTTATCTCCTTTCTTCCTCCATCTGCGTTGCGTCCGAGGACTGGGATACCTTCCGGGTCGACTAGTCACTCAACTGCTCAATCGAGAAATTTGCCTCTAGGGCGTTTCACCATTCTTCCTCCATTGACTGCATTAACTTCTTCAAGGGAACGATACTTCCGACTCTAGACTTTCGCAAAATAAATTCTTATAATCAATTCTCCCACTACAGCTTCCATCTCCCCAGGACTGCTTCCACCACAAAAACTCCTCTCCGAATGATCAGTATCAATTTCTTCTTCCCTTCTCTCCTTTCTCTCAAATTTCCCACCGCTTTCTTCCTGGCCAATCGTTGACTTCCCTATCCTTTCCTTCGTGATCCTATTCGTCTCCCTTCATTTCCGTGGGCGTGCTTTCTTTTTCCTAGTGTGACCGAACTTCCGATAATCTGGAAAATACTGGTAATTTCTCGAAATTAAACGTAAGTTCCGGTCAGCTAAGAGTTTCAGGCTTTCTTTGTGACCTCACCCCCATATCCATTTCTAGTCGCCCACACCTGCTAGAGGTCGAACCGTGAAATCTATAATAGGGCCACTTCCGCACTCAGTGCCCTTTCTATAGAGTATATGCTCCTGTCTTAAGTGGGATTTGTTTCGGTCCATTATGATTGCTTTTACTGACTCGCTTAAGGAATTTTTCCATACAACCGAGATTTAACTAACTGGGTGTGTTTGGACTAACCTTCGAATTTCAGTGTTTCTTAACAAATGATACTTGTCTGAAACTAACTATATACGCCACAATTAATTCTTCCAATATTTAACAAACTTTATTAAATTATTGTAAGGCTGGGACCTTACATTGCATTCCTCTCCCCCTAAAATTTATATCCCATATATATAAATTTTATACATGTCCTCAGGCGGATGTGCCTTCTTCCAGGGCCTACTTATTAATTACAATCTATCTCCCCTTCTAAATTTTCTATATACAATTATATACATGTACATTAATTAATTGCATAAATTTTTTTTTTTTTTTTTTTTTTTTCCACTAAACTATTCCCATCCTATGTTTTCATTAAATACTGCTCCTAAATACATTTGTTGTAGCCTGTTTGTCTCTTTCAACTTGAGGGCCCTTTCCCCATAGGAAGTTTCAGCTCTGTGGTTCCATGGCCATTCGATTCTTTTCGGCTCTGTTGATTCATCTACCAAGTTGTCATTCTTTTCACCTCCACTTTCTTCCACTTTATTTAACAGTTCGCTGTCTTCACGTTTCTCTTCCCTTCGAGACGTTTTCTTTCCAGATTTTCTATTGACCCTTTCTCTCATTTCCAAAACTCCCACGTGTAGCATCCTTCCACTTTCTCGACACTTTCTCTCATTATTCTTATTAGTTTTGTTGTTCTTCTTCAATTCCCTTAATTCTTCTTGTGCCACCAGAACTTTATTAACAGTGTTTGCCTTACACCCTTCTAATTGTTTCACACTCGTTCCCTTTGAAGATTCCCCTCTCTCTGGCTCATACTGGGCTCTGCCGCCAGCATTTTGCCTTCTGCCTACTTTATTACTCACAGGGGTATCATTATCGAAGTTAATGCAGCCACTCCCCACATCTATCTTGGCTCTTAACTTCTTTAGTAGGTCCGTGCCTAGTATTGCGTCATGTCGACGACTATTCACCCTATTTGCCACTAAATATGAATGGGGTATCATGATTTCACATCCCTGTATTCTTATCTTGTCTTTGACTATATAGTTGGTGTGAATTTCTTCAGCACCTACCCCTTTCACAAGAAATTCGCGGCAACATCTCACATCTCCGTTATTTGACCCTTTGCAGTATCTGATGAGGTAATCCCACATTAATATTGACCTCGAGGCTCCTGTGTCTACAAGAAATTTACCTGGTACCCCTCCTAAGCTTCCCTTTACATATAACAGGTCGTTCCCCCTTCCGTTATCACTTACAGCGCCTAAAGATATGTTTTTTCTTTTGGCTGTGTTTATGTGTAATGCTTGTTCACTCCTCCCAGGGTTTTGCTCCTGGCTGTAGTTACTACCTCCGCGGTATCCCCTTTGGCTATTCCTGTGTGGACAATATCTAGCGAGATGTTCCTTGCCCCCACATATGTAACACCTCTTCTGTCCATTTCGCCTATCTTCTCTGACTTCCCCTTTCCACCCCTCTGTGTTGTACTTGCCTCTTGTGCTCTGCCCTGTTTGTGGTCTTTCGCCCCCCTGCCTATTATTTTCATCTAGTGCATTCTTTTTTGTGTTTAATTGCTCTAATAATTTATTTAATTTTATTTCCATTCCCGCTATCTGTTTTTCTAGCCCTTCTAACTTAATTTCGCCTTCCCTTTCTTTATTACCTTTCGGTTTTGTCCCTTCTCCTGTGGCTAATACATTTATGTCCCCTCTTATTGCCCCCCGACCTTGGAGATCTAGCTTTTCCTCATCAGTGGCTAGTTTCATGGCCTCGGCTAATGAATTGGGTTTTCTCCTTAGAATCTCTCGCTTATATTTATCCCTGACCCCCATCAAAAATTGTCCCATCAGGATTTTGTCAAAGGCGCTATTTTCTTTTTCCGATACTTCTGTTGTTAATTTTACTGTTAAAAATCTTTTGTAATAGTCCTCAATGCTTTCGCGATTATTTTGACTACAATTATTTAATATCCCGATTCCTTCAAGGAACGTGATCTTTGGGGAAAATAACTTCCTTAATATCTTTTCAAATTTGTCTAATGTTTCTATTTCCATCCCTTGGGTCTCCTCTAAATACCTAGTCTGGGCCCTGCCTTCCAGTTTGAATTCCGCCATCATGACTATTTCTAGTTCCGTTAATTCTTCCTTTTCCTTAATCATTTTTAGTTTTCTCAGAAAATGTTCCACATTTTCTGATGGTTCCCCTTTAAATACTTTTAAAAATTTGCTTAACTTAATTGGGCCCCTATTATCATTCCCTATACTAACAATTGTTTCTCCTGATGTCTCCTGCCCGTTGATATTTTCCTCCCTTTCTCTATCCCTACTGCTGTTCGCTCTCCTTGTAGCCATGACTTATCTTTCGAGGAGGGGGTTTATTCTAATTAACTAGTTATTTGTTGTCAATACCTTTCTTATTCTATAACTTAATTCACCTAATTCTAAACACAAGGAAATTCTATTTCAGTACCCACTTTAACTACTTACTTTTTCACTTTTCACTTTCTGGCTCGCCAGCTGAATTTTTTCTATCAGTTTCAGCAACTGGATTACATATATATATACATGTATATATATTTTCCTGTCGTTCTGAACTCAGCCTTCCGTTGTGCAGAATTATCCTGGCTTACGCTCGCCAATTGTGGGGGTGGGTTTGAGGCTATTTTTATTTTTTTGAAAATCCTAGGCTGAAAGGGGCCTACAATTATATTATATTATGTTATATTTTTTTTTTATATCCCCTTATTTTAACCCCTCCCACTTTTACACCTGACTTGATTGATTTCAGAAAATTCCCAGACTCACGGGGACCCCTAATATATTAAGGTATTCTTCCACTGGACTGGCTGAGTTTAGAAATGACAGACACACACACAAGAATGTAGAATATACAAATTTGTTTTTTTATTGTCATATTATATATAAGAAAATTACAATAACCTTTAACAGAATACAGTATTTAGTTTGACACTTGTTATTTTACTAATTTTTAAATGTGTATATATCTTGTAATTTACAGTCAACCTTGTTATCAAAAGAACTACTAAATCCTAATACTTATATATATCTACATATATATCACTGTGTCTCTTCATGTTGCTCTACAAAGATTTCAGTAGGTCCGGGCATTTATTACCCCTCACAACGCACAATCTGTCTCTTTGCTCCTTAACAGTCCATGTAAGTCAATAAACCACCATCAGCCAATGAACAGACAAAATATAATTTCATAAGTGCTCGTTTCCCAACTTATTAGGAAATACATATATATTCATTCCAGAATCCTTACTTGCAAACATGTCAACAGTCAACAATATCCAACCAATTTACTTAGTTACCTTTCCGTTCAATTAATCCACTATTTCACAATTAGGGCTAGATGCTCATTTAATTGTTTACCAGTTTAATCATTTTCTACCCCAAATAAGTCATACTCACAGCAATTTAACATTCACAATAATTCAAGGACAAAATTTTTACTTCCTACTACAGATTAACTTACTCTTAAATTGCATTACTCTGATCTCTATACTAAATTAAATTATCACTCCTTAAGTATTACACTCGTTCAAATATATATGTATATATATTTAGTACTTTGACATTCTCTCTTAAACTTATAGCGTCCTCCTAGAGTCCTTTTCATTATTAAATTAGTTCCCCTTTTTTTTACAAATTATATTCTCAGTACTTATTCTAACACTTACGCAATGGTCTGGTATTCCTCCCTTCTCGGTCTCTCTTCCTATCTGTTCGGGGTGAGGACTGGAAAGCGAAAGGTTGCTCATCCGGGGAACACAGTAATCTATCCTGGGTTTCTCTACCGGGTACTGCACGGCTGAAGATAATACCGGATCTTATCTCCTTTCTTCCTCCATCTGCGTTGCGTCCGAGGACTGGGATACCTTCCGGGTCGACTAGTCACTCAACTGCTCAATCGAGAAATTTGCCTCTAGGGCGTTTCACCATTCTTCCTCCATTGACTGCATTAACTTCTTCAAGGGAACGATACTTCCGACTCTAGACTTTCGCAAAATAAATTCTTATAATCAATTCTCCCACTACAGCTTCCATCTCCCCAGGACTGCTTCCACCACAAAAACTCCTCTCCGAATGATCAGTATCAATTTCTTCTTCCCTTCTCTCCTTTCTCTCAAATTTCCCACCGCTTTCTTCCTGGCCAATCGTTGACTTCCCTATCCTTTCCTTCGTGATCCTATTCGTCTCCCTTCATTTCCGTGGGCGTGCTTTCTTTTTCCTAGTGTGACCGAACTTCCGATAATCTGGAAAATACTGGTAATTTCTCGAAATTAAACGTAAGTTCCAGTCAGCTAAGAGTTTCAGGCTTTCTTTGTGACCTCACCCCCATATCCATTTCTAGTCGCCCACACCTGCTAGAGGTCGAACCGTGAAATCTATAATAGGGCCACTTCCGCACTCAGTGCCCTTTCTATAGAGTATATGCTCCTGTCTTAAGTGGGATTTGTTTCGGTCCATTATGATTGCTTTTACTGACTCGCTTAAGGAATTTTTCCATACAACCGAGATTTAACTAACTGGGTGTGTTTGGACTAACCTTCGAATTTCAGTGTTTCTTAACAAATGATACTTGTCTGAAACTAACTATATACGCCACAATTAATTCTTCCAATATTTAACAAACTTTATTAAATTATTGTAAGGCTGGGACCTTACAGCTGCTCTAGTTCGGGGCATGGTAGTTTAAATTAATAAAATCAATAAATTAAATGTCAGTAGTATTTGAATAGAAACTATGAAATAGAAACAGTGAAGCGTATTACTATATAATTATGCGTTAGAGCTACCTCAATAGCTCTGATATCAGAAGCCCTCAATTTGCTTAAGTTTATCATTTTAAATGGAAAACAAAATGAAAAGTTCACCAGGTGCAAACTAATATTTAGTTGAACTGCCTCTGGCTCTGATGACAGCAGCACACCGTCGAGGCATTGATAAGATCAATTTCTGAAGATAATCAACTGATAGTTCGTGGTTCCAAACACGAATTATGGCTTCCTGAAGTTCATGAAGGGTTTTTGTTTTATTTCTGGAAACTGCAGATTCCACACTGTGCCCGTACCTGAATCCTCTATAGGATTCAGGTCCGGGCTGTTTCCTGGGCAGCTAAGAGTTGTAATGGACCGTTCTTCCAATCATTTTTTCACCTATAACGAATGTAAACAAATTACTGTCGAACACCTAATGCAGAAATGAAGCTAAAGTAACTACAGAAGTGCCTACTTATACTTTTCGCCCGATGACAAGGAGCAGAGTCGTCCTGAAATATGCAGTTACTTGGCAGGTTGAAATGGTCTCTAATGGTTGGCAACAATTTGCTTTCCAATATAGCCTGGTATCCATTGGCATTTACGGAACCTTTTCTAAACTGCAGGTGATACGAAATGCAACCCCATATGATTTGGCTGGTAGGGAATTTCATTGTAGACACCATAAAGTCTGAATGGTATTCTTCACAACGTCTACAGCGAATCGTTTGTCCCATCAGAGCAGGTTGAATTTCTTCTCATCCGAGAAAATAACTGACTTCCACTGCTCGGGGATCCATTTCACATGCTCCTTACACCAAATTAATCGGACCTTTTTCATTTTTTCTGTGAGGACGGGCTTCTTCTTAGGACGACGGGCTGCAAGTCCATTTTTGAAGAGGCGTCTTCTGACTGTTATTGCACTTGCTACCGCTCCTGTTTCTTCCCATTCTCTTTTCGGATCAGACGAAGAAGCTTTACGGTTTTTAAGATATAAGCGCTTTAAAACGCGGTCCTGTTTTGGCATAGAGACTCGTTTGCGTCCGGTTCCTTTTTTCCTATCAGCAGAACCAGTATTCTTGAGTTTGGAAAGAAATCTACTCACTGTCGACTGATTACAAGACACTCTATAAGCAATATGACGGGAAGAACATCCTTCCTCATATAAAGCAACAATAGCATTCTTTCTTCGTGGCGTCAACTGCACGTAACTCGCTATCCTGACACAAGCAAGAATGACTGCAACTCTTGCAGAGCGTGCTTATATAGCTGAAAAAATAACAGCTGAGCAATATTACAATTGCATCAGCTGCAAGAAATATTGCCATATACTTACGTTATTTTTCTGTTTATACTCCGGCACGACACCCAAGTCAGTAGAGTTTACAATAAATCGTCAATACAAATATTTATCGTATTTAGTAGTCAAGGGCTTGAACACGGGTCCACTCAAGGAACGCGTGCAATGTACCCGCGCTCCTGACCACTGGGCTACATCAGGCTTCGGACGACCATTACAATTTTAGGGGTGATGCACTTTCTTTGAACACCAGTGTATATATACAGTGCATTTATATCATACCAGTCACGCATTTATCGTGACTGGTATGATATCTCAGGTCAGGGGCAGATTCAGGGGGGTGGACAGATGGGGCTTATTACCCCTTAACCATGCGTATAAGGGTGTGTATAATGTTCCTAGGTCTATCTAAAAAAAAAAAAAAAAAACTTGAAAACCTGGTCATCATGCCTCCCCTTACGATGATACCTGGATACGATAGTGTCGGAAGTTCTAACTTTTTAGAATTTTTAAACAGTATGACGTCACAATCATACTTCCTGAAGTTAGTACTGCAGAAAGTATAATTGCAACAATACAAGTATTTGTCATATGACTGCGACAATACAAGTGTTTATCATATGACTGCGACAATACAAATATTTGTCAACAATTTCTGTTTTTCGTCTCGCATTTTTGTTACATTCCATTGTTAAGTTCTCTTAACAGCTGCGTATGTCGCTTCAACTACAAGATCGGTACTTCAATCGACGCTGTTTTCCAGAGACATTTAGATACGTTGAAATCTCAAGTATACATCTCTTACTTTAGTTATCATAAACCCATTGTATCTTGTCTTCCAGAAATTATGAAAATTTGTGAATGATCAATAAAATATTTACAATAAAAAAGCTCTTTTATTTCGTGATCAATATATATATAGAAATCAAAATACCTAAAAGAAACGCAAAGGATGTTTCACAAAAACCACCTACCGCGCGTGCTCGGCACGCGCGCAACTTTTTTTATTCGTCTTTTTTTTAACAACTAGGGAAATATAAAGGATACATTTTTTTTCATGATAAAAGTTTAATATTGCGAATAACACAATACAAAAACAAATATTACATAAAAATAAACTATTTTAGAAAAGGTACACAAAAATCACAAATTACATGCAAAAAATTATTACACAAATATTCAAGAAAAATTTATTCTAAAAATTGCCATACAGAATTTACTTCTTTATTAATATTTGTTATCGAACTGCTGCTTTGCTCAATAGCTGAGCGATGATTACAGTGGAATGATTTGACGTAACGATCTAGATCAAATTGAAGCAATGGTTTTCTGTTAGGATGTATGGTCATTATAATCTGTAACTTGTTTAATTGTCAACATTATTCATTCATTATTCATAATGCTGAAAGCTCGCTCAGCTTCAACACTGCTAATCGCAATGGTTTCAAAGATATTTCTGGCTTTCTTAATTGAAAAGGGAATTTCACTCGATTTTAAAGATAAACTGTCTTTGACAAAATCTCTAAAATCATTAATTTTTGTTTCATATTTTTTCAGAAAACTTAAATTTCTTATTCGGTTTTCACCGTCTTACCACCGAGACGAAAGTTCTTTCATGTTACACGATTTCGAGTAGCATAAGTTTAAATTTTCTTTCAATTCCTCGTCGTCAATGGTATTATTTTCTTTATTTAATTTAAAATCACTCAGTTGCATTAATAACGTATCCTTTAAGGATAAAAGAATGCATTTAATAACTTGTCACGAGGTATTTTTTTAAATGTGTTCTTACTTTCGATTTTGATTCCTTCAAATTCTTTCCACTTCAACGTGCTCTCAATTTTAGCTTCATAATTTTCAAATCAGCAATAGCATTGATAGTTAGAATAATTAATTTATCTGCTTTTGTGATGTTGCGACTTTGCAAAGCTGCTGAAATGTAAGAGAGCTCCTGCAGTATGTCGATCATTAGTGCTGAATAGTTTAAAAAATTCCAGATTTAAAAGTCGATTTAATAATCCGGAATATTTTACTTCTGATTCAAAATTTTTGCACAAAGCGGGATAATTCCTCCAACCTGCAAATGCCGTCTGCAAGCTACAAGCTGCTCATTGTGTCCCGAACACACAACCGATCTTTATAGTTTCCACATCAAGTTCTTTAGCAATCATCCTTAATTCGCGCTGTTTTTTTGGAGATTGGTGATATAATGCATAGTTTTTTTTTTTTTTTTTTAATTATTGCCTATATGCCATTATATTTTAGAACATTTTCTACACAATGAAAGCCTCGACGAAGTTTCAAAATCTCCCAACATTTCATCTTCGTAAATTTATTTAATGTCTTAGTTGCCTCAATTCCCCCCCCCCCCATCTACGTTGCTACTGTCACTAGTTCTTTGAATTTTATGCAAAATGTCGGAATCACTCGGATATTCAGCTACTGTGACCATGCAAACATAGACGAAGAAATTTACTGAAAGGCGTGGATCAGTCACTTCTCCGAAAAACAGATGGCTATTTGTCGGAGTAAATGGGAACCACAACACAGGTTTACCAGAGGCTATTATCCGTGTCGGGAATCTTCTTAATCCACTGACTGATTATGGAAAGCAAATTGACCAGCACGACTTCTCGGTATGTGACTGCGTAGGTTTTACAGAGACCACTAATATTGTGAAACACTAATTCTTTTCATCCTTAATTCGCGCTTTCTAATTACCTAAATTGCCTAAAGGCCAGAGGTGACAACAATGCATAGAAAGTTATCTCTTGTAACCGTTCGTTATATGGAAATTTTCTTATTTCAACGGAAACTATTTTAAATGTTTCCGTTGAAAGGATTATTCAAAAAAAAAAAAAAAAATCGCTATAAAGAAGTTGGTTAAACAAAGGTCCAACTGTAATGAAATCAAAAATGAAACAATTTTAAAATACATAACTGATCGATTGCGCCATTAAAATTCTGGGGATGGGGCTCCGCTCGCCCCACCTTAGTTTCGGCTCTGGATACTTAATACTGTAATACTCAATACTGTAAATGAAATTCAGGATTTCATTTGTAAAATAAATGATCGTCTCAACAATGGGGCTCGCAAATTTTCAAAAAAAAAAAAAATAAAATAAAATAAATAAATAACAGTGGACTCTCGCGAGCCCACTATAGCTCACCACTGTGTGTATATAGGATTTTTCGTAACGTGGCTGGTGTAGTAGGTTTGGTGAGGATTGCATGTTTTTTAACCGGACGCACAGGCGTTTCAGCCAGTAGCAAACCAACGGAAAAATACACGCAGTTACAGACGTAATATATATATATATATTTTTGGTAGTTGTTGGCGCATACGCTTCTGTGGCCATAATGCACCTCCCAAGGTCTTTGCAGTACTTTGATCCACTCCCCAGGCGGGAATCGAACCCGCGACTTTTGGGTTGCCAGGCAGGCACTCTACCTAACCGGCTAGCCCGGTCGGCAGAGACATAATATACCGATGTCTTGGAGCTTTATTTGCTATGGCTCTTAACATACACATAATCTAAAATCTAACTGTATACAGTATTTTTTCTTCTGTTGCCAGTGTTATGCTTATTGGTGTCAGTGAGAATGAGAAGAGTTTGTATACCCAGGATTTAACAGTTAAGATACCATTACTCATGTTATTAAACTTTACCCATAAGGGTAGAGAAACTTGCCATGTTCGGAAATAAGGCTGCTGTAGCCGAGTGGTAACTCAAAGGGTATAGAAGTACTTGCGCTTTGAGTGACTGTGGTTTAGCCCAGTGGCGCACAAACTTATTTCGCTCGCGACCCCCTGTATTAAATAAAAAATTGACGCGACCCCTCAATGTAAACCCCGAGGGAGGTTGAGAAGATTTTTAGAGAAGAAAATGGCATTTTATAAATTATGTACTAGAATCACACACACACACACACACACATCAGTACAAATCGCAGCACCACTGTTCCACGTTAGATTATTTGTTTGAAAGAAAATATTTATAACATCAAAAATCTTCTGGCCCGTCGTACTTCCAAAGCTTCGCAAAATAGAAAATCCTCCAAAATGTCCCGCTCGTAGCAGTATCCAACATATACAATAAGTTGAGCACGGTGTGGGGGTGGGTTTGAAAAGCTATTTTTATTACTTCTGAAAATTCTATTGCTCAAGGGAGGCCTACAATTATATTATATTATGTTATATTTTTTTATATCCCCCTTATTTTAACCCCTCCCACTTTAACACCTGACTTGATTGATTTCAGAAAATTCCCAGACTCACGGGGACCCCTAATATATTAAGGTATTCTTCCACTGGACTGGCTGAGTTTAGAAATGACAGACACACACACAAGAATGTAGAATATACAAATTTGTTTTTTATTGTCATATTATATATAAGAAAATTACAATAACCTTTAACAGAATACAGTATTTAGTTTGACACTTGTTATTTTACTAATTTTTAAATGTGTATATATCTTGTAATTTACAGTCAACCTTGTTATCAAAAGAACTACTCAATCCTAATACTTATATATATCTACATATATATATACATATATCATTGTGTCTCTTCATGTTGCTCTACAAAGATTTCAGTAGGTCCGGGCATTTATTACCCTCACAACGTACAATCTGTCTCTTTGCTCCTTAACAGTCCATGTAAGTCAATAAACCACCATCAGCCAATGAACAGACAAAATTATAATTTCATAAGTGCTCGTTTCCCAACTTATTAGGAAATACATATATATTCATTCAAGAATCCTTCCTTGCAAACATGTCAATAGTTAACAATATCCAACCAATTTACTTAGTTACCTTTCCGTTCAATTAATCCACTATTTCATAATTAGGGCTAGATGCTCATTTAATTGTTTACCAGTTTAATCATTTTCTACCCCAAATAAGTCATACTCACAGCAATTTAACATTCACAATAATTCAAGGACAAAAGTTTTACTTCCTACTACAGATTAACTTACTCTTAAATTGCATTACTCTGATCTCTATACTAAATTAAATTATCACTCCTTAAGTATTACACTCGTTCAAATATATATGTATATATATTTAGTACTTTGACATTCTCTCTTAAACTTATAGCGTCCTCCTAGAGTCCTTTTCATTATTAAATTAGTTCCCCTTTTTTTTACAAATTATATTCTCAGTACTTATTCTAACACTTACGCAATGGTCTGGTATTCCTCCCTGCTCGGTCTCTCTTCCTATCTGTTCGGGG
Organism: Mastigoproctus giganteus; assembly: GCF_048544385.1. Classification (NCBI taxonomy): domain Eukaryota; kingdom Metazoa; phylum Arthropoda; class Arachnida; order Uropygi; family Thelyphonidae; genus Mastigoproctus; species Mastigoproctus giganteus. The sequence goes on along the minus strand of NC_143579.1, from coordinate 178,023,751 downwards.
TGAGGACTGGAAAGCGAAAGGTTGCTCATCCGGGGAACACAGTAATCTATCCTGGGTTTCTCTACCGGGTACTGCACGGCTGAAGATAATACCGGATCTTATCTCCTTTCTTCCTCCATCTGCGTTGCGTCCGAGGACTGGGATACCTTCCGGGTCGACTAGTCACTCAACTGCTCAATCGAGAAATTTGCCTCTAGGGCGTTTCACCATTCTTCCTCCATTGACTGCATTAACTTCTTCAAGGGAACGATACTTCCGACTCTAGGCTTTCACAAAAAAAATTCTTATAATCAATTCTCCCACTACAGCTTCCATCTCCCCAGGACTGCTTCCACCACAAAAACTCCTCTCCGAATGATCAGTATCAATTTTTTCTTCCCTTCTCTCCTTTCTCTCAAATTTCCCACCGCTTTCTTCCTGGCCAATCGTTGACTTCCCTATCCTTTCCTTCGTGATCCTATTCGTCTCCCTTCATTTCCGTGGGCGTGCTTTCTTTTTCCTAGTGTGACCGAACTTCCGATAATCTGGAAAATACTGGTAATTTCTCGAAATTAAACGTAAGTTCCGGTCAGCTAAGAGAGTTTCAGGCTTTCTTTGTGACCTCACCCCCCATTACTACGTCGCCCACACCTGCTAGAGGTCGAACCGTGAAATTTATTAATAGGGCCACTTCCGCACTCAGTGCCCTTTCTATAGTGTATATGCTCCTGTCTTAAGTGGGATTTGTTTCGGTCCATTATGATTGCTTTTACTGACTCGCTTAAGGAATTTTTCCATACAACCGAGATTTAACTAACTGGGTGTGTTTGGACTAACCTTCGAATTTCAGTGTTTCTTAACAAAATGATACTTGTCTGAAACTAACTATATACGCCACAATTAATTCTTCCAATATTTAACAAACTTTATTAAATTATTGTAAGGCTGGGTCCTTACATTGCATCTCTCTCCCCCTAAAATTTATATCCCATATATATAAATTTTATACAGGTCCTCAGGCGGATGTGCCTTCTTCCAGGGCCTACTTATTAACTACAATCTATCCCTCCTTCTAAATTTTCTATATACAATTATATACATGACATTACTTAAATTTTTTTTTTTTCTAAAACTATTCCCATCCCATGTTTTCATTAAATACTGCTCCTAAATACATTTGTTGTAGTCTGTTTGTCTCTTTCAACTTGAGGGCCCTTTCCCCATAGGAAGTTTCAGCTCTGTGGTTCCATGGCCATTCGATTCTTTTCGGCTCTGTTGATTCATCTACCAAGTTGTCATTCTTTTCACCTCCACTTTCTTCCACTTTATTTAACAGTTCGCTGTCTTCACGTTTCTCTTCCCTTCGAGACGTTTTCTTTCCAGATTTTCTATTGACCCTTTCTCTCATTTCCAAAACTCCCACGTGTAACATCCTTCCACTTTCTCGACACTTTCTCTCATTATTCTTATTAGTTTTGTTGTTCTTCTTCAATTCCCTTAATTCTTCTTGTGCAACCAGAACTTTATTAACAGTGTTTGCCTTATACCCTTCTAATTCTTTCACACTCGTTCCCTTTGAAGATTCCCCTCGCTCTGGCTCGTACTGGGCTCTGCTGCCAGCATTTTGCCTTCTGTCTACTTTAGACCTCACCTGGGTATCACTACCGAAGTTAATGCTGCCATTTCCCACATCTACCTTGGCTCTTAATTTCTTTAGTAGGTCCGTGCCTAGTATTGCGTCATGTCGACGACTGTTTACTCTATTTGCCACTAAATATGAATGGGGCACCATGTTTTCACATCCCTGTAATCTTATCTTGTCTCTGACTATATAGTTGGTGTGAATTTCTTCAGCACCTACCCCTTTCACAAGAAATTCGCGGCAACATCTCACATCTCCCTTATTTGACCCTTTGCAGTATCTGATGAGGTAATCCCACATTAATATTGACCTCGAGGCTCCTGTGTCTACAAGAAATTTACCTGGTACCCCTCCTAAGCTTCCCTTTACATATAACAGGTCGTTCCCCCTTCCGTTATCACTTACAGCGCCTAAAGATATGTTTTTTCTTTTGGCTGTGTTTATGTGTAATGCTTGTTCACTCCTCCCAGGGTTTTGCTCCTGGCTGTAGTTACTACCTCCGCGGTATCCCCTTTGGCTATTCCTGTGTGGACAATATCTAGCGAGATGTTCCTTGCCCCCACATATGTAACACCTCTTCTGTCCATTTCGCCTATCTTCTCTGACTTCCCCTTTCCACCCCTCTGTGTTGTACTTGCCTCTTGTGCTCTGCCCTGTTTGTGGTCTTTCGCCCCCCTGCCTATTATTTTCATCTAGTGCATTCTTTTTTGTGTTTAATTGCTCTAATAATTTATTTAATTTTATTTCCATTCCCGCTATCTGTTTTTCTAGCCCTTCTAACTTAATTTCGCCTTCCCTTTCTTTATTACCTTTCGGTTTTGTCCCTTCTCCTGTGGCTAATACATTTATGTCCCCTCTTATTGCCCCCCGACCTTGGAGATCTAGCTTTTCCTCATCAGTGGCTAGTTTCATGGCCTCAGCTAATGAATTGGGTTTTCTCCTAAGGATTTCTCGCTTATATTTATCTCTGACCCCCATCAAAAACTGTCCCATCAGGATTTTGTCAAAGGCACTTTTTTCTTTTTCTGATACTTCAGTATTTAATTTTACTGTTAAAAATCTTTTGTAATAGTCCTCTATGCTTTCGCGATTATTTTGACTGTAATTATTTAATATCCCGATCCCTTCCAGAAACGTGATCTTTGGGGAAAATAACTTCTTTAATATCTTTTCAAAATTATCTAATGTTTCTATTTCCATCCCTTGGGTTTCCTCTAAATACCTAGTCTGGGCCCTGCCTTCCAGTTTGAATTCCGCCATCATGACTATTTCTAGTTCCGTTAATTCTTCCTTTTCCTTAATCATTTTCAGTTTTCTCAGAAAATGTTCCACATTTTCTGATGGTTCCCCTTTAAATACTTTTAAAAATTTGCTTAACTTAATTGGGCCCCTATTATCATTCCCTATACTAACAATTGCTTCTCCTGATATCTCCTGCCCGTTGATATTTTCCTCCCTTTCTCTATCCCTACTGCTGTTCGCTCTCCTTGTAGCCATGACTTATCTTTCGAGGAGGGGGTTTATTCTAATTAACTAGTTATTTGTTGTCAATACCTTTCTTATTCTATAACTTAATTCACCTAATTCTAAACACAAGGAAATTCTATTTCAGTACCCACTTTAACTACTTACTTTTTCACTTTTCACTTTCTGGCTCGCCAGCTGAATTTTTTCTATCAGTTTCAGCAACTGGATTACATATATATATACATGTATATATATTTTCCTGTCGTTCTGAACTCAGCCTTCCGTTGTGCAGAATTATCCTGGCTTACGCTCGCCAATTGTGGGGGTGGGTTTGATGCTATTTTTTTTTTTTTTTTTTTTTTTAGAATATACAGTCAACCTTGTTATCAAAAGAACTACTCAATCCTAATACTTATATATATCTACATATATATATACATATATCATTGTGTCTCTTCATGTTGCTCTACAAAGATTTCAGTAGGTCCGGGCATTTATTACCCTCACAACGTACAATCTGTCTCTTTGCTCCTTAACAGTCCATGTAAGTCAATAAACCACCATCAGCCAATGAACAGACAAAATTATAATTTCATAAGTGCTCGTTTCCCAACTTATTAGGAAATACATATATATTCATTCAAGAATCCTTCCTTGCAAACATGTCAATAGTTAACAATATCCAACCAATTTACTTAGTTACCTTTCCGTTCAATTAATCCACTATTTCATAATTAGGGCTAGATGCTCATTTAATTGTTTACCAGTTTAATCATTTTCTACCCCAAATAAGTCATACTCACAGCAATTTAACATTCACAATAATTCAAGGACAAAAGTTTTACTTCCTACTACAGATTAACTTACTCTTAAATTGCATTACTCTGATCTCTATACTAAATTAAATTATCACTCCTTAAGTATTACACTCGTTCAAATATATATGTATATATATTTAGTACTTTGACATTCTCTCTTAAACTTATAGCGTCCTCCTAGAGTCCTTTTCATTATTAAATTAGTTCCCCTTTTTTTTACAAATTATATTCTCAGTACTTATTCTAACACTTACGCAATGGTCTGGTATTCCTCCCTGCTCGGTCTCTCTTCCTATCTGTTCGGGGTGAGGACTGGAAAGCGAAAGGTTGCTCATCCGGGGAACACAGTAATCTATCCTGGGTTTCTCTACCGGGTACTGCACGGCTGAAGATAATACCGGATCTTATCTCCTTTCTTCCTCCATCTGCGTTGCGTCCGAGGACTGGGATACCTTCCGGGTCGACTAGTCACTCAACTGCTCAATCGAGAAATTTGCCTCTAGGGCGTTTCACCATTCTTCCTCCATTGACTGCATTAACTTCTTCAAGGGAACGATACTTCCGACTCTAGGCTTTCACAAAAAAAATTCTTATAATCAATTCTCCCACTACAGCTTCCATCTCCCCAGGACTGCTTCCACCACAAAAACTCCTCTCCGAATGATCAGTATCAATTTTTTCTTCCCTTCTCTCCTTTCTCTCAAATTTCCCACCGCTTTCTTCCTGGCCAATCGTTGACTTCCCTATCCTTTCCTTCGTGATCCTATTCGTCTCCCTTCATTTCCGTGGGCGTGCTTTCTTTTTCCTAGTGTGACCGAACTTCCGATAATCTGGAAAATACTGGTAATTTCTCGAAATTAAACGTAAGTTCCGGTCAGCTAAGAGAGTTTCAGGCTTTCTTTGTGACCTCACCCCCCATTACTACGTCGCCCACACCTGCTAGAGGTCGAACCGTGAAATTTATTAATAGGGCCACTTCCGCACTCAGTGCCCTTTCTATAGTGTATATGCTCCTGTCTTAAGTGGGATTTGTTTCGGTCCATTATGATTGCTTTTACTGACTCGCTTAAGGAATTTTTCCATACAACCGAGATTTAACTAACTGGGTGTGTTTGGACTAACCTTCGAATTTCAGTGTTTCTTAACAAAATGATACTTGTCTGAAACTAACTATATACGCCACAATTAATTCTTCCAATATTTAACAAACTTTATTAAATTATTGTAAGGCTGGGTCCTTACAACGGTTTTAAATATCTGTGGATACATCTAACTGTATTACAAAAATTGGACTTGCTCTCAATCGATTTAATAAATTGAATTTTATGTTGTCCGATAACTGTAATATGCTTCGAAACTGTCTCTGGACAGAGGAATGGTTTTTAAATCGTTGCTCTACTTTTCTCCATGCATAATTGAAATAATTTTTACTGCAGCAAGGAGAATGCACCGCATTACGAAGCAGAATAAAGCTTGCGTGCAACCAGGGTCGACGGCACACGGTAAGCCTGGTAAGCAGGGCATAGGGGCGCCGAAATTCAAAATTTTTATTATAATAATATTTAATGAAAGTATCTCAAGGGCGCCAAATGTATTTCTAAACCTTGGGGCGCCAAAAACCCTAGCGCCGCGCCTGCGTGCAACACACTTGCTATGTATATTTACTGCTACCGCACATTCGCACCTCTGGCCTTTAGGCAATACAGTACAGGCAATTTGAGAATTTGTGCTGTAGGAAGCATGAATTAACAGCTAAAGCATTGAGTAGTACTGAGAAGTATCAATACATACTGAGAAGTCGGACTAGTCTGCTGCTTTTTGTGTGTCCATAGCCAGTGAGCATTTAAGGCATATTCCCGATGCTGTGGGCAGTAGGGTTCATTCGTATCTCAGACTTAGTTCGAATAGCAAGGTCTCTACACCTACAGTATTGAAAAAGTAATTTTAACAACAGGTTTTTAGCTTTTATGTACACAAAAAATAAATTTATTTAAAAATTTCCGCGACCCCTCTACAGTTTGCGTACCACTGGTTTTGACTTGTGTTACTACTAAATACGGTGCTCTTCATGCAATCTCTCTTTATTCTCTGAACCTATGTGACCATTCAGGAGTATAAACAGAACATTTATTTAAATTCTAAAATTTCTCTCTTTTTGTTGAATCAAAGAAGTCAATTTTTACATTATTAAATCAATGTTTGTTTTCGTTTTTCGTTTCCCGTGTATTATTCATTTATCATTATATTGTGTTTCTTCCTTTTTACGTCTTAGAATTTTCTTAGATGGACAAAAAGTTTTCTAAGGATTATTGTTTCTCAAGAAATATTCTTATTTGGATAAATTTCAGGGAATCTTTCATAATTTTTGCGGCTTGTGATTTTTCGTCTCTCTCTCTCTCTTTACTGCCTTAGCTAGTTCTATTACCACGTCAGTGATCCGCCAAACACCTATTAGTTTATTTATTTCAATTGTGTCACTGTATGGCTGCAGCGGCGTAGTTAAACTGCTATCAGCCGACAACCCGAGTCAAAGCACTCCGTCACTGGTTAAAGACATGCCGCACCCCCGTGGTTATATAAGCACCCGGTAATTAGCAGAGAGACTTAACAGGAAAGGAGGAGGTTACGGTTAGCGAGAATTTTTATTAAATGTTATTATTAAGGTGGGGCTACCGAAAAGGGTCTTCCCTGTTTCGCTAAGAAGGAAACTGAACCGCATTCATCGGCCATACGTTGGCTAAGAGACAAGGAAGTATTTGTTTAGTTTAAGATAGCAGAGTAGTTGTTTAAGAATGTTGTTACTTATAAAGATGTTTAACAAAGTGTTATATTCTTTGTCTTTCCCACCATTAGGAAATCACCTCTTCTTCACTATTTCTTCTTCCTTCATATGTAAATCTTATATACTCTGTCATACTTCTTTGTACCGTCGGTTCCTTCGTATTGTTATGACGATCTCTTTGTATTATACTGTATTCTTCATTTCTTTTCCGTGTTATATATAAATGGCAGTTGGAAGAGCAAATAAAAGAGTTCTGTCTCACCACTTCCCCGTCATTCGAGAACTCATAATAGAAGAGAGACAATAGATTTATGTTGGGAATTTGAGAAGTCATTGAAAAAATTCTAGCAAAGCCTGAGTTTTACGCATTTGGTGTAAAATTCATTAATTCAGTATTTATCCAGTCATAAATAAGTTTCTATCATTAATTAGATTTCACAATAATGAAGTGCAATTCCACATGCCACATATCACGTGTGTTAAGCGATTGCTTACTTAGCAGAAGGACTGTGGTATAATCTGGTTATAAAGCTGACGTCTGGTTATAAAGCTGAAGCCTTCTGTGCAGTGCCTAAAAGATTACGCTAAATTAATGTATATTCCAGCTTATAAGTCATCATTTGAAGCAAAATCACCTAAAATTTTAATGTATAACGTACTAAAAATCCTAAGCTTTAATTAAAAGTGCTTTAAGGGCTTAAGCCTCAGGCTGCGAAAGAATTAGACAACGTACAAGTTTGTGCTAAAGCAGTATTAAAAAAAAAAAAAAAAAAGAAAGAAAAAAAAAAAAAAGCTAAATCGGCATCGTTTTAGTTTTATCTCACATTGTGAATACCTTCACAGCGAGTTGCCATGATACTGGCAACTTCACTCGTGAAGTATTCACAATAAGATATATAACTAAAACGATGCCGTTTTTAGCTTTTTTTTAGAATTGCTGCGTATTAATATGCTGCTTTTGCACAAACTCGTATGTTACCATCATTTAATTAATACCATATATAATCTAATACATATATATTTTTACACAAATGCTCACCTTTGGGAACCCAAGAATTTGATCACTTTCTTTATCAAACGAAAACAGTTCATGGAATTCGTCGAGGGTTATGTTTTCTGGTTTACATATCGAGTTTCGATAATTTTACTTTTGACTTTTTTTTTTTTTTTTTTTTTTTTCGAGTTTCGGAAAAGTAAACTTTTTGGGTTGTCAGTTTCTTATAGCAAACGCAGCCCTTCCATATTGAGGTATTTTTTACAGAAAGACCAATTACATAAGCAAAGCCTTCCATTTAGATTTCGTGACTAGCCTTCTATATAAGGGAATACTTACGTAAAACGTTTTCTGTGCATGGTAATGAAATGTCCAGTGTAAACTTATAAAGAGCAGAAATAATTGAAATAAAAAGTAGACATTGGATATTAAAACATTTCTTACTATAATGCATCCCTGAGCGTGATGTGGAAGGTGATCGTAAAAAAAAAAAAAAACAAAAACAAAAAAAACGGGATCGACCTTATGACGAATATATGATTAATAACGAATATACATGCTTACAAGTTAGTGCCAATGCATCAGATCTGTTCTCAGCTAACTACTAAAATGCGTCGTAACGAATATACAGTAACTGACCATCGTATTTACGACAAATTGTACGCGCTTAAAAAACTGCATGTCATAAAATAAAAATCCTTTTCCCATAAGCTCACAGTATCACTCAAGAGAAGATGGATGTGGTACTAATTTGAATAACAAATTAATTAAGAGAGAATTGTTTGTTTTTATTCCTGTGGTTTCAAAATTTTTGTGACATCCTGTATGTAAATAGACAAGTTAAAAAGGCAGCATATTGGCGGAAACACTTTGTGTGATATCATGTGGTCAATTAAAGATATAACGGAAAATGTCGCTACATCATTACAATCTTCCAGAGGATTATTATCTCTGATATTTAAAAGTTTTGATAATTTTTGTTTTTCCATGTACATGAAACATTGCTTTGAGATTGGGAGGAGATGTAAGAGGACTTCAGTTCATCTTTTGGGTAATGGAAAACTGTTTTACCCCTCGGTATGGATCTGTGTGATGCATGCTGTGACACGTTAAAGCAACATGTGCTGCGACTTTCTATAAATGATAGAGAGGCTATAGACTATTTGTCACATGAGAAATTCTTTAGGATAAGGGCTGCCAGAAGTTAATCAAACCCTAACAGAGAGCTAAATAATTTTGTGATAACTAAGAGGAAGGATGAAGCTAAACATAAAAAAAGTTAGCCGGGGTGGTGGGATCTATCCAATTATATTAAGATAGGCAGAAAAGGAGGTAAGCAAACCCATAGCCATAATTATGAGAGCATCTTTGTATTTAGAGGAGGTTCCGGTGGACTGGAGATGTGCAAATGTATCCACAATTCACAAAGGGGGATCGACGAGTAATTACCGACCTGTTAGCTTTAATTCTGTTCCAAGAGTCACTGGTTAAAGAGGTAATGTAGGACCATCTAGACAGGAATGCAATTATACTGCTGTCACAGCATGGATTTGTTAAGGGGAGATGTTGTCTAACCAGTCTGACTGGATACTTTGATGGAGTAACAAAGGCACTGGATGTAAAAAAAAATTGATAGCATATATTTGGATTTCAGGAAAGCTTTTGATACTGTTACGCGTAAAAGACTGCTATACAGTTGTAGCAGTGTGGCATTAAGAGCAAGTTTCTGATATGAATAAAGGGATGGTTGAGTGGGAAAGATAGAGTAATTGCCAATGGATACTGCCCTTCCTGGTTAGTGTTATTAGTGGAGTCCCCCAGGGTTCAGTTCTGGTCCTATTGTTGTTTTCTATATTTATTAATGTTATTGATGCAGGTATATCAGGCTTATTGTCTATGTTTTCAGATGATACAAAGGTTGGTAGGGTGGTTAATGATAGTAATCAAGGTATGCTACTCTGTAACACCTTGTTACAGACATGCATCTTGTTACAAACAAGATCTACATTACACCTTGTTACAGACATACATCTTGTTACAAACAAGATCTACATTACACCTTGTTACAGACATACATCTTGTTACAAACAAGATCTACATTACACCTTGTTACAGACATACATCTTGTTACAAACAAGATCTACATTACACCTTGTTACAAACAAGATCTATAAAAATTAGTCAGATGGGCTGAGAAATTGCCAATTGAAGTTGGCATTTCAGAAGCCCAATTTATCGTACGAATTGTGTGGTACTACATCAAGGTGATGGAAAATGAAAATGACCTAGGGGTAATTGTGGAGTTAATTATGAAATTCTCTGAGCAGTGCAGACAGACTCTCAGTACAGCTCATGGGGTTTTGTCAATGATATACAATAATTTTGCCTGTAGGGAGAAGGAGGTGATTATCTCATTGTATAAGGCCATGGTCAGCCCGCTTCTTGAGTACTTTGTACTCAATCCATTCAAGGCCTTAAACATCTCAGTCAGATCACCCCGCAGATGCTTAGTCTCCAGAAGCTGCAATTTGCAGGACTGAAGCCTATCTTGATAAAAGCACCGCTTTGTACCCCCTCACTAATATCATTGCACTTCTCTGCACCCGTACCAGCAGATCTACGTTACTTCTTAATGTGGGGCCTCTAGATCTGTATACAATACTCCGGATGCGGCTTAATAATGAATGGCCAATTCATTATTAGGGATAATCACCTCCCAGCTAGCAAAGTTTCTGTATATCATTGACAAAACTGTGTTCTTATTTAATGATACTGTACCATAGTTATAGCGGTTTTATTATTATTATTTGTTGATAGTGGTGTACATACACCTAAACGCTATGAAAAACAGGAAGTGAAAATTCTGAATTAGAAACAGGAGTGCGATGAGAAACCAAAAACATTGTCAGATATTTTGTACAGTTTAAAGAAGCGTGTTATTAATGCTTTGCCTATTATTTTATATGTTACTAAATATGTGATATAATAAGTAATTAAGTATAAGTTTGGTAGTGTGGCTACCCTACTAAACTTATACTTTGGTATCGTACTCGTACAATAGACAAAAAAAAAAAAAAAACAGTTCCAATATGATTATCATGTTTTTTTTTTTTTTTTTCCCTTCATTATTTTTCGAAATTCAAGTGGGAAAATTCTTGCCTCTCCTTTTCTCTCTAATGAGCACTTACGTTTTCTGAAGAGCGCTCTCTCTCTAAGAACTGAAAGCGCACCAATCGAATCGAAGTATAGGGGTGATAGATTTATTAGTTTCAGCCACATCTTTATTAGTACTAAAGAGAGCTCGGTCTTTATCAAAACAAAACATATTTTACCGCACTCTGTTTAATCGCCTATAAGACTTTGGGGCAAAGTGTCTTTGCAGCGGAAATGGCTATGAAGTACATTTCTCGAGTACATACTAGATAATTACGATTAAATTGCGGTGCTACTTTTTGCGGAAAAAGAATGGATAATCAGACAGCGGTGACATTCCAAATAAATGAAATGGTATCCAGAACGTATAGAAAGGAACATTATGCAGGATAAAAAAAAAAACAAAAGGTGTTTTAAAACTGGCAAATGCGACGTAATCACATTGACACATAGTGTAGTTACAACTTTACAGCCCAGTAAATGTGAAATCGCATTTATGCAACAGCATCCATGTCATTTCGAACGCAATGTCCTTCGTATGCTGGGAAGCGAAGAATTCTACTATCAGCGGTTGGTATTATCTATTTATTTTTATTTTATTCCCAATGTAAACAAGTGAGAATGCTCTGGCTAGTGAAAGTAGCCACCTCATAGACTGTAATACCTCATACGTCGAGGATGCGGTTTCTTTAAGTGATTCGCCAGCCAAGGCAATTTATCGGCACCCGACTCTTTGGGTCCCCGCGGTACCAACGGAAACTGTAATCCTCCCTACGCCCCACCTGGCGCTATGGTAGTTTTACCAATGAGTATCATATTCCATTGAATTTTAACAATATGTAATACTGTACTTCAAGCCAGCCAGAGTTTAAATGTTTTCGCGATGGACTGTCCTTCTTGAAAATATTTAAATCCCCACAACAAGGGCACATGACCTCAGATTTGGTGATGAGGTGGCCAAGGGTTTGGTAAGTCATGTGAAGTGACGTGTCATGAAGCCATCAAGTCACTGGACGAGTAGTAAGGGAGGGTGCTCCATCCTGCATGAAGAGATTGTGAGCAGGAATAGCAATGTCACTGAGCAACTGACGATAACTTGTATCCAGGATAGGATTCTTGATCTAATTTCTTCAAACAAGAACGGTTCAGGCGATGAGATTAGCTTATTAGCTTTGAACCGACACTTCTAGGTTCGATTCCCGTCGGAGACTGGAGGAATTCTTGAAAAGTAAAGGTATGGCATTTGACTGGGCGATCTAAAACTGAGGGATCAGGTTTTTCTTTTCGCCATGAGTTATTTTGAATGTATCTCTCTCGCAAAACATGTAGTTGACCCATGAATACACTCGTTTTACAGTCAAAAGACAGGGTGTTCGAATTAGGACTAGTCCCTTCTATAGTCATCTGCCATTTTACCTCCACCCCATATGGGGGATGAAGTGGGGAGATGACTACGGAAGGAAGTAAAAAAAAAAATTTACTTCCACTGCTTACAGCTGCAGTCATGGTAAATCGTGGTGATTCGAAGGTGGGCCGTTTCATGTCCGACAATTGTACGTGTTCGCCAAGCTAGTTAGTCGTAAATGTCTCTCATCAGAATTTTCAGAGGCCGCTTCTGCCACAGACACCGCTTACTTTCTTACACTCTATTTTGCAACTGATTTGTCGAAAGAAGTTCCCTTTGCATTCCTTTCACGAAATATGGATATTAAGTTGATCCTTTTTTTCTGCAATACACGATTCTTCCACTATTATATTCGCATTTAATTTGTATGTTTTACTGCACTACCGTTTTCACTCTGCTTGTTCGTGATAATTTTTTCCTTTTTACTCTTTTCCGCATGGCTTGGATACCATCCATTCGAAATATCTGCACTGTAAAGGTATTTGTTTTCCTTTTATAGACCGCTAAAGTGTCCCACTTAAGATAAAATTGTAATAGATTTTGGGATCTGCCAGTGGTGAAATTGGATATTCTACTGTGTGTAAGTTTCTTGGTAGCCGAAATATATGAATTTCAGATATTATTACCTCTATGTATAAGTAATAGCATTGTTTTACAAACGAATACACACCCAATGAAAGTACTGTATCTATGCTCATTATTAGAAAGAAACAAATACTTGGGAAGGATGGTCAGTATATGCGTATTATCCGGAATCCCATCTTTTTTCCTCCTCTCTCTCTCTCTGCTCCCCCACTCAATTACAGCATTCGTCCTTAACTTTGTCTCGTGCCGACATCGTCCCCATCCACCCCACTTATCATGTCATAAAATCTTGACAATCGATAGAAACGATGCGTCATTTCCTGTGGCGAAGAAGATGGGAGATTCCAAGTTCGTCTGCAAACCATCCCAAATTCACTCATTCTGCCGCATCGAAGGAACCATGAAAGATCACGCAGGTTTATTGTTATGGCCAGAACTTGAAACATAAACGTATTCAGGAACTTGACGCGCATTACGCGAATGCGTACGATCTAGTTCATGAGTTTTTATTCACGTGCACTTCAACAAAGAGAGAGTAAAAAAAAAAAGTACACGACTTAAAAGAATGCCTTAATGCAGTTTTCATGTATAAACATTTAGATATAAACACTGTTTATTTGCTGACCCTTTATTATTATCACGCAGGGAAAGATAACGCAGAGACATGAAGTGGCTACTTTTGAAGCCATATCCTCTGTTGGTTCCGGACTGTACTCGTACCTGCATTCCGACTTCACATCTACTGCATTTCAAAGTGAGGAGGTTTTATGATTTTCTAGCGCGGACAATGGGAAAGCAATATATTTAATTGCATGTGGGATCGTGTTTTTTTTTTTTTTTTTAAATAATGTGAATACTTTAATCCATGTTGGGCAGACTGTATCATCTTTCGCAAGGAGAGTGAAAGGGAGTTGTCTTTGCTATAGCTCTTGGATTCGTCTACATATAGTTAGCATGCCACGTTCCTTACAGTTGTATAGAGGGACACAAATAAAACGGATCCAAGATGGATACTTTAAATAAGATATCATTTATTGGTAATCTCCTGCAGTTAGTATTAGTGACAAATGATGCAAGAAAGGAAGCTTATAGCATCAGACAAAAAAAAAAACAAAAAAACATTGTCCATTCCCTCTAACAGCTTGTCTGCTTCTGCCTTAAATTTATTTTATTTCTGCAACGCTAGATGGAACTTTGTTCCAACAATCAGCTGCCCACTGGCTGAAGACAAATTTGGGTACATTTATCCTGCAACCATCCTTCCTCAATTTAAATTTATGCCATCTCATGTGCGTAGTCTGAGTAAGAGAAAGGATTCCATCGATATTGAGCTTACTCAATTCATTCGGAGTGTTAAACACATCAATGAGATCTTGTAGTTGTCAGTTGTCTAGTCTCAAGACGCTGAAATATCTGGAATTGACACCTTCGCTGGTAAGAGTACCCTTTAGTTCCCCTCGCTAATCTTGCCGCTCTTCTCTGCACCTGCTCCAACATATTTATATCCTTCCGCAAATGAGGAAAAGTGAGGCTTCCAGACCTGTTTTCAGTATTCAAGATGTGGCCTCATCATATACAACTGGATAATCAACTCCCTATTGCTGCTGTTAAAATTCGTGTTTATCATTGACAAAACCCATGGGTTGGCCTTGCAGCATGTCTACACTGCTCAGAAAATTTTATATATGACCAAATAACCCGTCTTTTTCCTTCTCCATTACCATCAGTGGCATAGTGTTTGGGTTGGGGCGCCACCGGTGGTTTTCTACAACTGCGCCATTGCTTCACTGGTGTTGTATGCAGTACTTCGTAAATGCTGAAATATATGAATTTCAGATTCATATATTTCGGCATTTCAAATTATGTTCTTTTTTGTAAGAGTATTGTTGGGTTTTGTTGTTTTTCCTTCTTTGGGCCGCAGGGCCCCTATTGGGGATCTACGTTGCCCGCCATTACTAGGAGGTAAGCCAGGCAGTCCCATAATTCTCTGGCTGGTCTCTGCTAGGGTCGCCTGAGCTTCCTGAATAAAAAAAAATAATAATAAAAAAAATAAGGTATGAAGGTTGCATGGAGAAATAGCGAAGGAAGGTATGTCTGAATGAGGGTAAAACTTACGGTAGCTTGATATGGTGGTGTGGGGGTGAATATAAAGTTATTTATTATACCTTTATTATTATTAATTATAATTTCTGTAATTAATAACTCTCTTTGAGCTTTCAGACCCACCTCTCTTAACTTTGTATTTCCCCGTTTATTTTCCCCCTAATTTACACTCTCCCACATTAACACCTGACTTGTATACTGCACAGAAGATCACAGATTCTGGGGGAAATAGAAGTTCGTGTATGTCTCCTCTGGATTGGCTGAGTATTCAGAATGACTCATACTACACTTGATAAACATATACAATATTGTTTATTCACAGTATATACATTAAAAGAATATATCATACATCATCGTTTGGGGATTATGTTAATTAATATCATTATATGTGTGCTAAGATGTATAGTTAATCACAATTCATATATTCATGTCTCTTCGTTTCTTTCTGCCTTTTCTCCTTCTGGTTTAGGTTACATCTCATAACATTCTCTTGTCTTCTAACAATTTAAACTTCCCAACAGGGATTACAGCAGTGAGCATAACACCTATATGTGTATTTTCCCACATTTATAAATCCCCGCTATAATCTTTCTATAATTATCCCTTCCAAAATAATTACATGTGCATAGAACATAATCTCAACTTAAACACACTAGTCTCGAGTACATACATCTAAATCTTCCTTGCTTAATAAACTTATCTTTGTGATGAAGTACATATATCTATATCTTATGAACTTTTTCCTTCCTTTTATGCTAAACAATACCAAATCTACTATCAACTAAATAAAGACATTTCCTAAAGTCCTTTCCCTCAATTCAAGCTTAAAACGATTATCTGGTACTTACATAACAGCTTAGGAATCACTCTTTACACAACCTTTTTTTTCTCTCAGGGGCGGCCATCATCAATATCGGGCATCATCAGACTCCTACTGGAATTAGTCATCGGCTAAGGAACTGCTGCTCATCTGCAGGAATTCTCCTTCCTTCAGGAACTCACTCTTTTCTCCATAAATGGGTTGCTCTGGTCCGCTTTGGGCGTCTGAACAGCTCGACGATACTGGGGTGCATAATAAAATTATCAAGACTCTCCTTACTGCTTTATCGAGAAGCCAGACTGTATAACTCTTCCTTATCTTTCTATACCGAGACTTTTCGATCCTTATCACTCAGCTCCAGCATATATGTTTCCATCTTTCATTGGGCATCTCCTTCATATTTCTACGTTGCGGCTGACCTCTCCCAGAACTTGCCTAACGAATTGTTTTTGCGATAAACTGCTTCAATTTCCACTACCACATTCCAGCGATTCTCCCGGCATTTCTCGGGATTTCTTTCCGGCCGCGCACATCACTCAGGCACACCCACAGGAACTCTCAAACTTCCAAAACTGCCCAAACTGTCAAAAACTCGAACTGTAACTCCCACTCTTGTTCCATTTCCTTTTTGCTTCAGCCACCCCTTCTATTCTGATCCAATCGCAGTTCGTTCTTCATCATCTCTATATTCTCATTTGCTCTCTCCCGCTTCCTCCGTTTTCTTGGCCCTTTCCTTTCCTGGGGAAACATCCGAGTTCTCGAAATTTCTAGAAGCTTCGATAAACTTCCGGAAGTCTAGAAATTTCTAGATATTCCTTTGTGATCATTCCGATTCACTTATCGCTATTAGTCCACTCTGTTTTTTTTCTCTACCGCTCCTTGAAATCAGTAAGTGCTCAAGGAGTTGGTTAGTTTTATCTAGTGGCTAGCCATTACCACAGGTGTATGCCACATCCAGGGTTCCCTACACCTCTTAGTCTTTAAAATTCTTCCTCTCCACAAGGGGGAGTCGGTTCCCTTGTTCTTTTCTTCCAAAGAGCTGCTCACTTTCTGTTTATAGCGACTTGAACTGGCCTTACGGTGCTCCCATTGTACTTTTGTGCACTGTCCAGCTACCCCCCGTTGTTACTAATCCTCCCCTACTTAACTGTACGTACAGAGCGATCGCAATCTAAGCTGAAAATCATCCTATGTAAATAATATTATTTAATATATATATTTTTTTTTTTTCTTGTTATGTTATAATATTTATAATATATAACATAACATTCCTTAGGATAAGTGTAAGAATTTGGTTCTTACAGTGGCAAGTTAGGCCACCCGAAAGGCAAAATAAGGGTGGGAGAAAGGAAATAAAAGTCACAGGGACAGATGTGACTTTTATCCCCGCGTGATCGCCAGAGGCCAAGGGCACTCTAGGGCTCCGCACTGACACGAGAACACCAATAATTCTGCACCGGATTATGCCAGCAGAATCCTACCGCCTGAGGTTTTGCAAGTTCATCCCGCACTCCCCAGAGTGCCAGCAATCCTACCCTTAGGGGTTCGCAATTTATCCCACACTCAAGTGCCAGCAGTTCCAGCACGAATTTGCTCCATCAATGGATCATACCCTATCTGGGTTGGCATAGGCTTGTCTTTACATGTTTCCTTGAGGGGTGGGGTTATCCCACATCAGTCTGGGTCTGCTGCAGTTCTTGTGCCGCTCTGTGCTCAGCAATCTTAGCTTTCCTTATGGCAAAGACTTCTAGTGCGAATACTGTCAGACATTTATATGTATCCGCGCTTTGGAGTAGGAGAGATTCTTGGCTCTGGGGGTTGCATGGAATCCCCGTGAAGAATTTTAGCCTAGAAGTGTCATAGGAGGGGGCACTCGTAGACTAGGTGACTCAATGATTTTTCCTCTCCACAGTGGCAAAGGGGATCACTTTCCACACCAAGTGCTGCTAGTTTCTGTTTGAATGATCCGTGGCCTGTAATGATAAACGTTCAGTGGAGACCAGGCATAAACCAGGGATGGGCTTTTGGATAAGTCAGGTCGATAGGTATAGGTATGTTGAAGGTCAGACGGCTCCGGGGATTTCTCCCATCTCCGCGTATGTTCTATGTATCGAGTGACAGTACCCCCTATGCCAGAGGTTTAAAAATAATGTATGGGTCATGTGGTATGTAGTTTGTTGTGCCCTTAGGTCGAAAAGGTAAGGTGTATTTAGTGTCAGACGGCACCATGGGGTTTCCCTTAGGTCGATTCGCGGCAGGAAGTGTCTTGTGACGTCTTTTGTTGTGGATTCCCAAGAGCGTTGGCACAAATTCGTGAGGTGGTCGGTAATTCGCCTCCTTTCTCGCTTCGAATCTTTTGCTAGGTCGAGTTGCAAATCAGCAACCTGTGTCGGGATCACTTTCTTGAGTCGGGTGAAGAGTCCTCTTCTAACTACCTCAAGGTAGAGTGGGAAGCAGCCTGTTATAACTTGCAATGTAGGGATACTGACTGTTCTGCACTCCCTGCAGATGGACAATAGCATGAATCTTTGTATTGCATCCAGTTTGTGTTTATTTCTCTCCATGGTCGCTTTGGTGCATAGTGGCATAGTTTTTGGGTGGGGCGCCACCGGTAGTTTCCCACAACTGCGTCGTTTTCTCTTGTGCGATGAAATAGATCTTTGTAAAAGCCAGAGGTGTGAGTTGTGTGTTGTTTTGTGTAAGTGTAGTGTCCGGTCGTGTGTTCATCTGGCTTTCCGCCGAGGGGCTCCTGGTGGGACCCCACGTTTCCCCGCCACTAACCTCTGGGAGGTAGCCACGCAGTCCCAAAATCTCTGGCTGGTCTCTGCCAGGGTCGCCTGAGCTTCCTGGCAGAGACCAAAGGAAAAAAAAAAGCTGAAGTTAGAGTATGTGGGATGTAGTATTGAGGAAAAGAGGGGAGACAGGTAGAAATAGCGGGGTGATAGTGTAGGCATCCTCCAGAGCAATGGAGTTACCTCCATCAGGCGAAGAAACAGGGAAGGGGGTAGGGGATTGAAAATGCCTGTGAGGGGGTACATAGGTTCGCCATTTGGCGTGGGGTGTCCAGTGACGGTCTCTCTTTGGTGATGTCTCTGTTGGGTTGTGTGATAGTCTCTCCTAAGTAGTAGCCTAAGCCGGGTTCAGAATAGTCTTGTCCGTTTCATAATTGCGGCATACAGATTATGGCAGTTTGATGGTTTGTCCACGTTGGTTGCTTTGGTGCGTGGTACCACACAGCTAGTACACTAATCTGGAATTACTGCTTCTCATATGAAGTACCTTGCCTTTGTCAATGTAAAACTTCAATCTTTGCCCATCTACCTAATTTATCTAGATCTTGAAATAACATACTCTGATTACCCTCATTAACCTGCTAGTGTTGTCTGCAAATTTAGACATTACGCTTGATATGTCATCATCAAGGTTTAAGTAATGAATACAACAACGGGCCCAGCACTGAACTCTAGAGACTCCGGGGTTCAGTGCTGTGCTCGTTGTTGTTCTAATGCCACACTGCTCCAATTTGTACTGCAATTTAAGTGACAAATGATATTAGCAAAATGGCAAATGTCTAAATGGTAATCGTATTATAATGGATAAACGATAAAAAGAAGCGAACTGTTTCTGAATCTGCCAAAAAACATAGAAAAAAATTTAATCACTGTTATCTTCTTCGTTGCCAAAAAAGTGTCTATTCAATCCTGCTTTGAATTGGATAGATATTAGTTTGAATCTAATACCAACGACTGTTTTGGTAGATTGTTCTTCTCTATTGATGACGTCCAGTCAGCCATTTCTCACGTTAAATATTTCACTGCTCCTGGCCCTGAAACCCTCCCTGCTATTTTCTTCAAGAAAAGTAGTTTCTCTCTAGCACCAGCTCTTCCAAACCTCTTTAATCACTGTCCTCCGCATGGTTGTTTCCCTTCAGCGTTCAAAGGAACCTACATTATCCCTATATGCAAAAAAAACAAAAAAAAAAAAAAAAAAGCTAAGCTCAGCAACTAGACATTATTATATTGAATACAGTTGCAAAAATTTTTTAACTCCTACTTTATAAATATCTTAGTTCCTGCCTTAATTTTTTTTATCAATAATCATCAGTACGCTTATCTTACCAGGAAATGAACTGTTTCGAATCTCACGTTATTCTCTCGTTTCCTGCAACCTAATTTAGACAAAGTAAATCAAATTGATTCGCTGTTGCTTAATATTTCGCATGCATTTTGCATCTCTTCGCATCAATCTTCTTCTTTTCATGCTTTCATCTTATGATCCACGATCCCCATTACTGATTTGTATGATCCACCGCTTAGAAATAATAAACTATCCTTAAATTATATGCTTATTCAAGGCTTAATAAAAACGGGGCACTCACCTCAATGATCCATCATAGTTACATGAATTGTGAAAAGGGTGAGGGGAGTTCTCTAAAAAATTAAAACCAGAAGTTAAGAATCATAAACTAGAAATTGTAAATTAAAGAATTAAGCCCAGTGGAGGAAGAGGTGTACCACGTCATCCTCTAGTTGTCAATTATAGTATTGAAGAAGTTATGGTATATTAAAATGGGGGATAAGGCCAATAGTCGTGAACGACGGACTTTCTGTAAGTACTGAAAAATTCAAGGATTTTAGTGTCTTATTCCGATCTGATCTTCATCCCTCTTGCCATTTCGGTCACATATATTTTCTGTCATAATTCTCGGCATTTTAAGCTCTTGCTATTTTAAATTACGGTAAACTGGCCTTAATAATCAATGGTACTTTCAACCCCGCTTACTGTTTCGCAACGTGTTCCTCAGGGCTCACCCTTAGGTCACTTTTTCTTTATTGTTTATGTTGAGTATGCAGACGGACTTAAACTTTACGAAGTTATTTATTCTTCTTTTTAAGTTGATAGAGATGAACTCCAATCCTGTCTTCGTTCCCTCTCACTCTGACAACAAAAATAACTTGTTTCTAAACCGATTTAAATGTAAATTATGTCACTTCCGCTCGAATTGTGCAGTTCGATCCCCAGTCTTTTTATTGATTATTATATTGGAAATTTTGTAAGTACTGAAACATTCAAGAATTGTGGTGTCTTATTCCGATCTGATCTTCATCCCTCTTGCCATTTCGGTCACATAATATCTCAGACGTCCAAACTTTTCGGTTTGATTAAGCGTTCTTCCTTAATTAAACCGATTTTTAAGAGTGACGAAGTTATAATTCTTCTCTACAAGCACTTACTTCCTTTATTATTATTGAGATATTATTTGGTCTTCACAACAGGAATATCTTTTTCACAGACTTGGCGAATTCAAATCAAATTCATTGAATTTTATGCTCTCGTAATCGCTTGCCTTTCACCGTCGAAACTATAAAGCTCTCTTCGATTCGGACGACGACTCCATGGATCTCGTTTTTTTTAAATATAATGAATATATATTGATTCTTTATCCCTTCTCGAACAAGTACCTTTCACTATACTCCACGTGAATTATCGTTATAAAACTAATTTCTCACTGCATGTTCCTCGTACTTAGCATTTACTTGGTAGCCCTCTGATGCGTACTATATAATCACAATATTTATTATACTGTACATGTCAATGTGTTTTCCTTTCTTTTAATTCAATTAATGTAATCGCCTTGAATATTTATGATGTGCACCCCTCTAGCCGAACCAGGCTGTTCTGGGGGTGCAAGGAGTGAACTGCGCCCGGGCGCCAACGTTCAAGGGGCGCCTGAAAACCTGACACTTACATATAACTTACATACCTGAAACTAACATATGAAGAAAATTTTAAAGGGGAGCGCCAAATTTCAATTGCCACCCGGGCGCCAAACACCCTAGGAACGCCCCTGGTGCCTACTGATGTGGAAATAATAATAATAATAATAATAGTACTCCCAGAGAACACCTAAAAAGAACTCCAGAAAGTCCAAGATTGTTTTCCAAGATTTCAGGATAGCTCCTGCAATCTTCGAAAAATCATGCAGGACGTGAACGATCAACTACAAAAGATAAAGAATATGGTCAATACAGAACCAGAGGAGGAAGAACATACTACCACCGAACCAGAGGAGGAAGAGCAAGAAGAAATACAACCCACAGCAGCTGAAGTGGAAAGAGACGAGGTCATGATATCGAGAATAGAGGATGAGTGGAAGAAGGCCCTAACAGAATTCGAAGAAATGGACCCCACAAAGACGCACGTGATACCGAAGCAGAAGCCCAATAGAACCTTGTGGAGAGTCACAGACCACCTCAATCGGCAAATAATACCGCATTACCTCTACAACAATGGTGCAACACTGGAAGCCATCCACACAACCGTATTGTGCTGCCATAGCCGCCACTAGGATTAATGGAAGAGAAACGAGAGATCAGCAGCAGAAGAACTGAAAACAGAAGGAACCGCCAGCTTGGGAAAGAAGACTTCAGCAGAGATAGAAGAATTAAGAGTCAAGATAGGTCAATTGACCCAGTACCAACGGAGGAATAGGAATGAGAAATTGATTGGCAAAGTTAAGAGCATTCTCAAGAGAGACAGAGTCCACATCATCTTCATCTTTGTTTCTGTTCTATGGTGGCCCCAAGACTCTCGTCCAAATCCACCTAGTATTATTGTCGAACATATACTCAATAAATATTACAGGTGGCCCGAACATTATATTCAGGCCACCTCACCACCAGGAAGCAGTCACATCTGGGCAGCTGCTTCCTGGTGCCCGTCTACTAAAGCTCTTATTGTGCGAATTGGCACTAATTCCGCACCCACCTGAGGTAATGCTATAGAGGCGGGTGCCAACATCCCGCACCCAGGCTGCCCAAACCTGAGTGCCAGCAAAAAAAAAAAAAAAAAAAAAAAAATAATAAAAAGACAGCGTCCACATTATTATTATTATTATTATTATTATTATTTCTAAGGTGGGCACCTAGACTTCCGTCTATCTCCACCTGATAAACTGAATTTGTGCAGAACCTCTGCAAAACAGACCTGTATGGCAGGTCTCTTCGCCACCAGGTAGCAGCTGGTACCTGCACAGCTGCTCCCTAATGGCCGCCCATAGTCACTTGGTACTGGGCTTGGTCTACTATTTTAACAGTGCCTCATGCACAAAAAATCCCGCACCCACCGGAAGTAGTGCTATATCGGTGGGTGCCAGCAATCCTGCTCCCAGGCCAGCAAAAAAAAAAAAAATAAAATAAATATATATATATATATATATGCATATACACACATACATATATGCATATACACACATACATATATACACACACACACACAAACACATATACATACAATATAAACAAACTAAAAAAAAAAAAACACACAGACAGCGTCCACAGCAAACATGAGACAAAAATCAAAGAATAGGAAAGTATTCTTTCCTATTCTTTGACAGGCATTTGGAGGGAATGGTGTGATTTTTTTTTTTTTTTTTTTGGCTGATGCTGCATAAGCTCATACATTTGCTTTCTTGCATCACATGCCACTACTACTACTACTACTACTTGAACACACTGAAGCAGAACTTCTTTGCACTCAGAAAGAGACTACACCGATACAAAGAGAGCTCCCAGAGGAAATTAAACAACCGAATCTTCGATGTGGACCAAAGAGGCTTCTACATGAGTCTCGGAGAAAACGGGAAAGAAGAGAACGGACCACTCGAGCAGAAGACGATTCAGGAATTCTAGGGAAACATATGGAGCAGGGACGTAAGACATAACAGCCGAATCCTGGCTAGAACTAGAACGCAAGCACGTACAAGAGATGAGAGTGTGGGAGATTTGGGAAGAAGAAGTAAAACAGACGATCAAGAACTCTCACAGCTGGCGAAATTCAGAAATAGATAACGTCCACAACTACTGGTACAAGGAGCTCACCTGCACACACAAGCACCTGGCAGAGCAGTTCACCCGAATAATAAGGCACCCAGAGACAATCCCGAAATAAGGCACCCAGAGACAATCCCGAAATAAGGCACCCAGAGACAATCCCGAAGTTTCTTACTCAAGGAATCACATATCTGAAGCCTAAAGACGAAGATACAAGAAACCCGGGGAAATACAGGCCAATCACCTGCCTCCTAACAATGTACAAGATCTTGACCAGCTGCATATCAGACCACTTGGATAGCCAGAACATAATGGTCGAACAGCAGAAAGGATGCAAGCGGCTGAGCAAAGGATGCAAGAAGCAATTAACCAAAGATGCCGCGGTTATAGAGCAAGCCTACAAGAAGCACTGCAACATGTAAACAGCCTACATCGATTACCGCAAGGCGTTCGACTCCGTGCCTCATAGCTGGCTAATAGAGGCGCTGAACATCTACAAAGTCAATCCGATAGTGACAAACTTCCTAGGAGAAACGATGGCGAAATGGAGTATCACCATTAAGGTAGAGAACGTCAGAATCAGGCCAATCTCCATCAGGAGGAATCTTTCAGGGAGATGCCCTGAGCTCACTGTGGTTCTGTCTAACACTTAATCCGCTATCTACCATGCTCAACAGTAGCAAGTACGGATATAACCTCAAAGAAGGAAGGAAGAACATGTACACCCTCACCCACCTGATGTACATGGATGACATTAAGCTCTATGCGGGAATCTAGAAGCGACTCCAGCAACTACTCCAGATCACCGAAGAATTCGGCAGTGATATTAGGGTGGAATTTGGTCTAGACAAATCCAAGACCCACGGATTACACTACGGAAAATTAGTCAACCGAAACTACCAGCTGCAGAGGGAGAGGCCTACAAATACTTGTGGATGATGCAGGCTCAGCAGTTGCAGCACAAGGAAATTGTGGCCTGCCTGACCGAAAAATACCATCAGAGACTCAGAAGCCTGCTGAAAGCAAAGCTGAACGGAGGGAACATACTTAAAGCCATAAACACCCATGCAGTCCCAGAACTAACATACTCCTTCGGGGTCATAGATTGGACTAACACCTAGCTGGAAGATATCATGAGAAAGACAAGGATAATGATGATCAAGAGCCGCGAACACCAGCCGAAATCGCCCGTGAGAAACTGACAATTGCCCGGAAAGAAGGAGGAAGGGGCCTGATAGACTTCATCGAGAAACAGAAGACAGCGATTGCTAACATGAAGGATTACTTTCAGAAACACACAGCAGCACCCCACCAGTCCATAAGGAAGGTAGACAAGTGGTATACTCCACTTAACCTAAGCGAGGAGTCCCCTCCCAACCAGGAGGCACAAACAAAGCTAGAAAGATTGGCAGAGAAGACATGGCAGGCACTACAATGATCTCCATCAAGATCGCATAGATAAAATTGCTTCCAATGCTCACGAGCGGGATACTCTTCCCCGAGACTGAAGGATCATGCTCGCCATCCAAGACCAGGTAATCAACACCAGTAACTATAGAAAATACATCGCCAAGGAGCCCGGAGTGTCCGATGACACATGTCGACGATGCCATCTGGCCTCAGAAACGATCCAGCACATCACCGCGGGACGCAAGGTGTTCACCCAGACTGAGTACACTCATAGACACGACTAGGTCGCCAGGATAATACATCAGAAGCTAGCAAGGAAATACTAGTTGATTCGAAGAAAGTGTACCGTACTACAAGTACGAACCCCAGTACTAGAGACCCCAACGCACAAACTGTACTGGGACCGCGCCATAATAACGGATAAAACAATCCCGCACACAAAAGACCGGACATAACCCTTGTGGACAAGATGGAACAGGCTACCTACTGATTGACCTAGCGGTACCCAACACTGGGAACCTGCAGAAAATCCATGGGAAAAAAATTAGGAAGTACACTAACCTAAGACAGGAGATCAAAGGAATGTGGCATATGCAACAAGTAACGACAATCCCGATCATCGTGTCAACCACCGGTATGGTGCCAAAGAATCTACATAACAACCTAGCAGCAATAGCTCTCCCAGCAAACACCTACATGGAACTGCAGAAAATCGCAATCCTGAACACCTGTAGGATAGACAGAGAGTTCCTCGACTAACAGTAACACCAGACATAACAACCACCACCCTGTGTACTTGGTAGCAATATCCGTCACGAGGTGGAATCCCCGATCAGGGAGAAATAATATAAGAGCAGTGGTGGTGGTAATGATGATGATCATCATCATCATCAAGGCCTGACGTAGCTGAGTAGTTAGAGCGAGAGTGCAGTAACACACGCTCTTTGAGTGGACCGTGGTTCAAGCCCGTGATTGATAAATATTAATAACAATTGTATTCGTTATTATTGATTGTAAACTTCTTTCACGTGGTGGTCGTGCCGGAGTATAAACGAGAACATCTGTGTAAAAAAATTTGCTATTTATTCGGTCTCTTTGATCCTAATTTTGTATACTGTATATTTTAATACAAATGACTGCTTTGTATTGGTGTCGCTACTCAGCTTTTTCGCCATTATCTAGGATCTGCGTGCCCTGTGGGTGAGAAGTTTGTAAATAAATAAATAAATTAGCTAGTACAGTGTAGCAATTTTCTCACTTTCATCCCTCACTTCAAGGACTCTAGAAACAAATATTTCGCTGCCATGTGGTCCATTAGGCAAGAGCTTGCCGGCTTCTGTAATCCGAGTCTGATCGCTAAGCACGTTCAGAAATGTTCTTTGTGTACGCATCGGTGATTTGGTCATCTACTCCGCCGTCGTATCTTAAACGGTACCTTGGATTAGAGTACTAGTACCTGCAATGGTTGAACTGGGCTGCAAGAAAACCCTTTACAACTCCAAGACGATATTGTTCTTAACCTCAACATCACACTGTGGAAACACCTCATCGTTACACGAAATGTTATTCCGTAACGAGAAAGGGAGAGAGGGAGGGCGGTTTTTATATACCTAGAATGGCATGCCAGAATTCCGCATAACGAACTGTCCGGTAAATTTTGCCCATGCGTTTTTTTTTTTTTTTTTTTTACTCTTTCTCCATATTGAATGCATAGCGGTTCCCATGATTGGGTGTGTGTGTTTAAGTGTTATTTTTCAAAACTATAGTAGCATTGTGGAGCTTTTTTCTCGGCTCTCTTTGGTCTGCTGATTCCTCAGTAATTTAGGCTAAATGAATTTTTGGATATTTATGTTGTTGTAATAGGGTTTTAAGATCATCAGCGACTAAGGCCACATTGCTTCGTATGTACTTTCTGTAAATGTCTTGGTCGATTTTTTGTCTACTGGACAAAAAACACGAGTTTTCTGGAGAAAAAACTATGCTAACCTCGCCTGAGACCGACTGACTCAGCCACCTTGTGAAAAAGGCCCATAAAAATTCTTCTCATCATCGACGGGACACGAACTCAGGTCTTTTCCACTCGGTGTGGGGAGGTAGTTTTTTTTTTTTTTTTGTAGTTGTTGGCGCATCGGCTTCTGTGGCCATAGTGCACCTCCCAAGGTTTTTGCAGTACTTTGATCCAAGCCCGAGGCGGGATTCGAACCCGCGACCTTTGGGTTGCCAGGCAGGCACTTTATCCACCTGGCTACCCCGGTCGGCTGGTGGTGTGGGGAGGATAGCGATTCTACCAACTGTCTCTGCCTTCCCCCCCCCAGTCTTCAATCTACTCCCCACTCTACCTGCACGCAATGCCCCACACAATCTAAAATCACCTTCGCCCACTACTCTCGGCCTCCCATTCCTAGCGCCTCCCTGCCACGCAAGCGCATAGAGGGTGTGTATATGTGTATATATGTTTGTGTGTGGCATGTATATATATATATATATATACACTTGTGTGTGTTTTATGTGTATGTATATATATATATATTTATATGTGTATATATATATATATATATTTTTTTTTTTTTTTTTTTTTTTTTAAGGTCCTAGCCACTGAAATCTCAGGAAATTAGGTGGCAGGACCTGCCAGAGTAAATCTTAGTCGACTGGTGTTTCCTGGTCTGCCTCCACGGGGCTAAAGTGGGGCAACGTTGGGCCTCAGTAGGGGTCCAGCGGCTAAATGACCAGATGAACAACGTAGCACGACACTACACATGTACAATATCCATACACTTTTGAATCTCTGGCATTTCCAGTAAACTGGCACACCCATCACAATGCAGGCAATGCGGAGATGGGGGAAACCCCTGGTGCCGCTTGACACCAAACACACTTTACACTTTACACTTGCACCACGACAACGGATATTTATGTAATAGATTGTAAATTAAAAATTTCGACCGGAAGTGCACGGAAGTGCACTTCAAAACCTAACAATCTCATACGTGTTTCCCTCTAGCGCCATCAGTTGCAGCAGCTCCTAGAAATAGAGCTAGAAGTAAAATATGTTTTGAAAAGAACTACAGAACGCAAATAAAATATTGGCTGAAGCGTCTCCATAATTCAATTGTAACACGGCATCAGAAATTGACCTAGTTGTCGCCGAGAGAATCCTATGTCCGGAGCCGACAAAGCTTATTCAAGATGAACTCTTTTCTTCTTTGGTTTCGCCATGGCTACTTCCTTGTGTTGGAATTCGAAGTGGACCACAAGTGCATTCATTTTCCTGATAATTCGTTATCTTCGGTTCCCGTTTTTTTAAATGTTAGTTATCTTGATTCACTCTCGTGTGTCGACTTGTAACTAATGTAAATCCCGCGAGCACTTTGCTGTCCAGTGATGAGACTATCATCTGAAATTTAAAAATAAATAAATAAAAAGAACGCCACGATTAAAAAAAGAAAGTGAGAAAATTTAGGAACATTTGTGCTTGATAAAATTTGGATTATGAACTTTTTACAGCGATATTATAAAGTTAACTGAAAGCAGAGGGGGGAGAACACGAAACGCCTTATAATTTGACTTACGAATAGTACCACCAGGAATTTCTTACTCTTGCCTTCTACTTGATTTGCACCTGCTTTCGTGAGGCACGAGGAGAAATTACGTCAATCTGTTGTTCTCGGTTATTGTTAAAACTGGAGCTTACGGTCACGGAATTAAACGAGGCTAATGGGATGCTAATTGAGCTTCCTTCTCATGATATACAAAGAACAATTGATTAAGCAATAAAAATTCGATTTAAAAAAAAAAAGTGGTAAATTCACTAACATTTCACACTGTTGAATACTTAAGTAGTGTTAATGTACAAGTATATAGGTAAAGCCGCGTGGATCCGGTTCGTTGAGGTCATTACTGTTTCTGGTTGCTTGTTCCAAGGAACGTACATAAGATCCGATGCATCGATTAATCTTCATACAGTGAAAGATTAATAGCCACTAGCCACTTTTTCAATGGCTTTTACGTTGATATTTTATACCAGTGTGTTGTGTCAGTATTTCTCTATATTCTCTGCATAACAAAGCTCGCATACATTTTGGACCATAGCTTCACAAGACTGAGGAAAATTACGTTTAGGGCAGTGAACTGGTTTCAGAATTTTTCACTTTCCCCTCCCGAGAAACGAGACATCTAGACATCGATCAAGAATGTAAACTTTTGTAATATTAAAACGTCGGCATTTTGTTGGAGTACTATAAAATGGGAGGAGAATCATTTCATTATGCAAAGAACATTTGTTTAAAAGGAAGGCAATTTTCTAGTTCGACGTCAGGTTGGAATACAAGAAACTTTTCAGTCATGCCATTAAGGAGCCGTAGCCTTTTCTATGCTTTCTTTCTGTGAAACAGAATTCAGTCAGGGGATATGCTGCCACGGACTCCGTGCACCTGTTGTTGCTTTGATGATTTGCACAGTTCGTTGCGGTAAGTTCGCTATGATGTCTCAGGCTAAAAATATTAGTGAAACTGTTTCTCCTGTATATTTTAATGAAAGCCTCAAAGAAACGATATTACAACCTATAATACTTAGTACCATGCATGGGTTGAAGGCTAAGAAGACTTGAATTTCTTTTAACTTTCGAGAAATACATGTGAAGGAAGGCTGTTCCAGAAAACAGAAGTTGAAAGAATAAGTAAGGAAAAGTTGGTCCCCTGAGTTTGTGGTTG
This sequence comes from Mastigoproctus giganteus, assembly GCF_048544385.1. Classification (NCBI taxonomy): domain Eukaryota; kingdom Metazoa; phylum Arthropoda; class Arachnida; order Uropygi; family Thelyphonidae; genus Mastigoproctus; species Mastigoproctus giganteus. The sequence goes on along the minus strand of NC_143579.1, from coordinate 177,994,052 downwards.
GACATTTATTTATTTATTATTTATTAAACTTGGTGGTTATAATGCATACTGCCACTAGTTGGTTAAAACCCCTGACACGTGGAGCCTGACCACAGATCTGCTATCTGCGTGCTGATAATACCCAAAAAAGAAATAACAGAGAAGTGTTCATGTTCTGATATGTACATTCCTGATAAGTCCACCAGTTGTATTTAGATCTAGGAATCGATGTTAACTGGTTGCGCACGTGTTCGGACTGGTTTGGAAGGGAGTGGGGGAATTACAGATGCCAATTCAGAAGAACAGTGCCCATGGAAGTATCTATAGGAAAGGCATGCAGAAGAAACAGAACGTTTATGAGACAGAGTAGAGAGACTTTGTAAGAGATGCGTCATTATTACTAATTCCCCTTAGAACAAAGTCTAGAATCTTGAGGGAGGTTTGGGTCGGCCAGGACACTGGGTGGAAGACTAGAGGCCTAAGCCGGGGGGGGATACATGATACATACTAGCCAGTGGCTAAGGGGACTTGAAGAAACTCTGGATGTTACGGAGCCTACGCTACTGGACGAATATTAAATAAATACATTTTCTGTTTATACTCCGGGACGACCAGACGGTCAAAGGAGTTCACAAGGTAGAGAGAATACAAGAAACAGCACCGTATTCACGAACATGGAAAGGACTCCATTTAAATAATAAATCTAGTAATGTAAAAAATGGATCAAGCAAAAAGCTAAAGACTTTCAAATAAAATGTTAAAAATAATGAAAAACTGATAAAGAATGAAAACGATAAAGAATAGTGATAAATTGATAAAGAAACAAAATTTTTTTTTTTTTTTTTTATGAAAACCCCAAACAAAAGGTATCAAAACCTATAGTATTTAGTACCGTGCATGGGTTGAAGGAGTAGTATAGGGGGGGGGGGGGAGATGTCGGAAACTTTGCTCTAGAGACTAAACATGGGTTTCACCACTTCAAGCCTCCAATAAATTTCAAGCCTCCTTAACAATAATTAAATTGTTAAGTCGTTAATTAAATAATTAAATATGCTCCATAGGCAGCTACTACATAATAGCCCTCTACTGTAGGCCTGGAGTAGAAATCGACTTTGCCACAACATATCTACAATCAGTACAGATAACCCTGGCAGGGCATAAAATCTTGATTGGAGCGGATGTTAACAGCCGGACCGCAGGGAAACCTCAAATGGACGGAAACTAGAACACTCCCTAGCAAATTCAATATTTACAGTCATAAACCTCCCAGCGTATTGTAACATGTTATGGGAAGAAACGATCGATATAACTTTAACGTCCAGAAATATAGATACAAACGTAACCCACTGGACTGTACAAAACGCGTGGACTACGTCTGACCACCGAACCATCACTTACAGCATACAAAGGAATCAGGCTTGAACAGTCGCCACAAAATACCTGTCAAACAGATTCGCAATCAGGAAAGCAAATTGGGACGCCTACTGCAATTTCTTATCCACCCAAGGGAGACAGTACATGGAGGACTTGGACAGACGGGAGACCGAAGGCAAAAGGATAGACCCAAGCCAGTTCACACAAGATATAATGCTGCATAATCACCAATGCAGCGGAAGCGGCCATGAAAAGGAAAACTCCGATGACGGGACCCATGCCATGGTGGACCCCGGAGCTGCAAAGAATGAGAAGACAAGTACAGGATAAAAGAAAGCAGTATCAAAGGGCACGAAGAACATGGCCCCAGGCGGAAGTCGCGGAACTGAGACAACAATATAGACAGATCCGAAACTTTTATATAGAAACCATTAAGAAAAACAAGAAAACATCCTGGGAACGACTTGTCCAAGTAACGGGAAATACTGAACCCTGGGGAGTGGTATATAAAATCACCAAAAACAAACTCCCCAGAGGCTAAGTGATGACCGCAACAAAGCCGGCGCAAGGAACACTCACTGCAACATGGCAGGACTCAATAAGAACATACTCAGCAATCTAATCCAAGACCCACCAGGTATACTAACAGAGGACCAGAAAGCCATCTGCCAAGCAAACGAAGAATATGAGACCCAACAACTAGAGCCCCCTTTCACAGCCAACGAACTACAAGAAGCGGTATCACAGAAAAATTCAATAACAAAAAGTGCCCTGGCCCCGATATCTCATCGAGCCGGAAATGGTCAAGAAAGCAGCAGAGGTTTTGCCGGATCTCCTGCTCCGACTGTACAACACCTGTATCAAAGAGGGCCAGTTCCTCACCAGCTGGAGGATGGCCAATCTAAAACCGATCCTCAAAAATCGAAACAGACACCAGGAAAATCCCAATTCATATAGAATCATAGCCTTATTGTCGACACTCAGCAAGCTTTACGAAAGATTATTCCATAAAAGGATCCACAATCACTATAATGAGGCAAACCTGAATTCACCCAAGCAATACGGCTTCAAATCGGGATGTTCGACCATGTTGTTGTTGTTGTTGTTGTTATTTGGGAGCATTAGCAACTAAGGCCATATTGCTCCGAGAATATGTGGTGGTCATTCCCTGACCTTTCCGCATCCTCCGTATTTGGTGTTGACGGGCTCGAACCCCGGTGTAATCAAGAAGCATGTGCTACGCACTGCTGCTTCTTCCCACCTGGCTACGGAGGCGCCTATTCGACCATAGATGCCATCCAAGGCCTAATCACCAAAGTGATGCAGTGTACCAAGAAATATTTCCTGGTCATAGCCGTCGACTTTGCTGGGGCGTTCAACACCCTCTGGTGGCCGAGCGCCCTTGGAAGGCCCAGGGCAGCGAGAACACCAAGCAATTTGTACAGGAGCATCATCTCGGACAGAAACGTCCAAGTAATAACGCCCTACAAGAAGTTGACCTGGCCATTCCGCAGGGGCTGCCCTCAGGAATCTGGCCTGGGGCCGCTCCTGTGGAACATAGTGTTTGACCAATTCCTCACCATGGACCCGGGGGAGGTGGAGTCCCAGGCCTTTGCAGACGACCTCGTCCTGATGGTCGCGGCGGATTCCAGACAGAACCTTGAAGCGCTTGCAAACCAAGCCCTTGAAACCTTGCAGGACTGGGCAAAACTACACACCTTAAAAATCTCGCCAACGAAGACGGACTCAGTACTACTCAGAGGGAGGTTAAACCTTAGAAGACCACCACAAATCAAGCTGGCAGGACAAACAATCAAATTGTCAACGCAAGTTAAATATCTGGGACTGATCATCGATCAGAACTTATCATTTAAACCACACCTAATCTATCGAAAAGAGAAACTGCGGAAATACATAGCGCTCGTTGCCAGAGTTACACGCAGGGAATGGGGGCTAAACAGGAGAACCCTGTCCCTGTATTATAAAGCCATCTTCATCCCGATAATAACATATGGATCTCCCATATGGTACAAAAAGCAGGAACAGCAGTGAATAAAAGGATACTAGACACGATCCAACGCAACATATTATTAACAATAACAAGAACGTGTAACACGGTTAGTACGAGTGCCCTACCCTTGGATTTAGAGGTAACCCGCTGCGGACTTCGTATCTACTACCCAAACCACCTACAACGGTCTTACCATTGGCATCACCAATAACAGGAAAAATGAGAAACAAAAAATAGTGGACACCTCGTACAAATTTGGCAGAGAAGATGGACAGACCTGGAAAAAGGAGCGATAACAAAAAAATTTATTCCCCAAGTAACCAAGCTGTATCCCAAGGCACCCGCATGGCTCTACCCGGGCCTAAACACTACTTTCCTACTCACCAGGCATGGGCCTTTCAAGGCCAAATTAAATGCTGTGGACATAATCAAAGAATCACACTGTCTCTGTGGCGAACTAGAAACATGGCATTACGTTATGCATCAGTGTGAAATATATGAAGACATCAGATGTCAAATGATCACGAGAATTAAATACATCCCTAACATCCAGGAACACCATCTCCTGGATACACCAGAATAATTTGCGGCCTTTAGTCGCTTTTCCCAGGACGTCTTCTCCAGAAGAAAACTACAAATAGCCATCCACCAAGGCCAACAGGAATAATGAAACCAAATATGGACACCAAGGAATACGAGAAACTAAGGACGGGGATATCAACCAATGATTGATGACTATTGGAATATGCCACCCAAAGTTGAGAACGGAACGCCACCAGTTTAAGATAACAGAGCCCACCTGATAGGGAAGTAAATAAAAAAAAAAAAAAAAAGCTATCACACAGTCAAAGAAGGATGCTGAACCAAAGGAAGAGGAACACAAGGATGGGGCTTGCCCCATGAGTGACAATGAAGAGAAACAGACCTGAGACAAAGGCCATATTGGAGACCTGAAGAGGGCACTCTAGTCCCCCTTCACCTATAATTCCTAACTCTCCGGGAGGAGGGGACAGCCGCACGGTCCGCCCCCCCCTTCTCGCCATCCTCTGTTTCCTCTCTGGTGGGGCATGGGCATGCCCCACTGAAACTGGGGCCGCCTTCTCTATTGGCTCCATACTTCTGCCTTTTTTCCCCAGGCTTATGCCCCCCCTCTATCTTCACGCTAGCGAAAGTCCCACACATCAAAACCGCCATACGCCTAGCATTCGGCCTAAAAATTAAAGCGATAATACCCCTACGTCAACGCAAATAATAAAAATCACTTTATTTTATTTTATTTTTATTTTTATTTTTTTTGGTCCTAGCTGCCGAAATCTCAGGAAACTAAGCGGCAGGACCTGCCAGAGTAAACAAATTGTACTGAGTTCCTGGCCTGCTCCACGGGGCGTAAGTGGGGCAACGTTGGATCCCAACAGGGGTACAGCGGCTAAATGGCCAGAAGAACAACGGTACACGACATTATACGGTCCAAGATCCATACACTTTTAAATCTCTGGCATTTACAGTGTACTGTAATACACCACAACGTAAACTACGCGGAGATGGGGGAAACCCCTGGTGCCGCTTGACCCTAAAAACACTTACACACTACTATTCTTGAGATCGCCAATATGGCCGCCTTACCGTTCGGATGTGCTATTCATCGCTCCGTGAACTTCGCTTTTAAATATGTGGTTTAAGTGTATTTTATCTCCAGAAAAGTGCTTTCAACCAAAGAGTAACATCAGTGGATTCCTCCGGTGAGATACTGTTGGTGCTTTACTGGGTTTATCGCCAGATATTTACGTTAGTATCTATTTCTTTTGTTGTGAGACTGCACTGGTCACCATGTGGCACACAACAGGGAAATAGAGAGGCACCGATATAATGCGGGCGCCACGTACCTATTTGGCTCTTGACTGGGGTAATGTTCAGTGAAAGTTACTTTGGACAGTGATTGTGTCCCAACTGACTCCTATCAACTTAGTGAAATTCCAACTGGAAACAATGATTTTTTGTTCCCCCCTCCACCATAAACTGACCATAGAGAGAAGCTACTTCTGTTCCGATGATCTTTTCAACAAAATAACACTACCAACGTCTTCGCCGATATAAAATACCCAACAGGAAATTAACCCTGTTCTTCTAGGGGCATTTCCACATCTGGCTGTTTCCGCCCCACCCCGTGACAGAGGGTGATAGCCCAAAATCTTCGCTGAAGAACTATTCAGCTCCAAATTCAAACAGACTTGACGAAGGTGGCCTCTTGCTCACCTCCACGAGCTCTTTCACGCGGGACCTCATAAACTCCGATTATCCGTAAAAGTTCGATAATCCGAAATTCGCAAAGATGGTTGGGAAATTGAAAAAACCCACAGATGCCGCGCATCAGAGTCAGAAACGTGGTAATGTACTTACTTGTGCTGCCGATCTTGTAAATTCATCTGACCATAAATTCATCTGTGGCAGAACAAATCTGCATTGAATAAAATTATCTCCCCCCCGACTCTAAAATCGTGGGTGACTGCTTCGCTTTTGAATTTAGCGAAATATGACCGATCTGTCAGAACTGGATTGTTTAGCAGAAACATAAATCGAGGAGGATTTGCCACTTCTTCATGATATCTGGGCAGGGAAATTGGATAGCATTTTAGGATCACACCCACTTGAGAGTTGTTCCACCAACATTTCAGTAAAAGTTAATTTTTCTGACGTTTTATCTAAATATTAAGCCGAAAGTTATATTAAAAAGTTGCGAAATGTATTTAAATTGCACTTCATGAGTCTTACTGCCCGAAATTGAAAAAGCCTTTATAAAGTAATCAATATAACAAAGAAATAACAATTTTGGAAAATGCAAAATGAACTTCTCATTATTGTAATTTTTAGATTGTTTCTTAATTAAAATATGTTGACTTCTTAATTCAAATATGTGTATTTTTTTAAAAATTTTACCTCAAATTTTCACAGTGTGTAAATAAATAAATATATATATATATATATATATATATATATATATATATATATATATATATATATATATTATCATGCGACCGAAATAGATACTATTTGCTAAACCATCACTCACTCAGTGTCATTTATTGCGTATCTTTAGCTAAGCTCAGTTTTTTTTTTTTTTTTTCAAACTTTAATTAACATTAAATGAGTCTGTTTCTATGAACATTACATATTGTATTTAGCGCAGGAATAGAAATTATACATTCGGTGGTAAAAAAAAAAAAAAAAAAGAAAAACAATCACGGAGTGTGGTCAGTAATTTAACTGCCGACGGAGCAAGTCCTTCATCTTCCCTCCTTTCCCCTTACCCCCAAGTCCAAGGTAGGAAATTGTGTCTGGACAGAAATGTAGATTTTCCTACTCACTCTATCGGATAAAGAATTAAGTGAGGATTATAGGGAGTTACGTGTATCCATCAGAAGTTAGTTCCTTGTTTGTTTAAGTCAGAGGCTGACTCCTGGTTTCACTGTTGAACCGGTATCCGGTAGGTTCAACAGTTCATCGCGTTTACAGGTCTTTTTTTTTTTTAACTCTTCCACACCGTGGAAAAAAGCCTCAGTTCGGAGCCGCGCTAAGGTGAGAGGAACTTTTATAGATTTTTTTTCCCCATTGTGGCCGAGTCAGTCGGTCTCTTTCGTAGTCCCCCTCCTCCGAGACTTCGATTTTTCATCCAGAAAAAATGTAAATCCACCATTAAATACATGCAATTTAGAGACAGAATACACCGACTCCTCATGGCCTTAGTTACTTTGACACAATAAAAACAATCGCAACTTTCTGGCTGGGGTTGCGTGGCAGTGCTGTATTTTCCAAGTACGGATGTTGCGCGTTCCGATCCGCATTCTGTTACGAAAAATGAGCCTTCGCTTGTTAATCAGCGCTGTCTGCGGCTCTCTTTGCAAAGAAGTTGGTAAAGTTGATTTTATCGCACGAAGGGGCCCTCTTGGATAGCACAGGGGGTATAACCACTGTTCTCCTGACGCTTGGTGGACAAGACCTGAATTCGAATCGCATCAATGATGTGAGGAATTTGTATTGGCCTATTTCGCAACGTGGCTGAGTTAGTAGGTCTCTGCGGCGCAATATAGTGCAAGTCACCGATGCGCCTTAAAGCTTACAACAACCAACCGCACGAAGTTCTCTGAGTATAAACAGGAACTTTTTTTAATGTCAATTTGAAAGGTTGAAATAATTAAATAATTTACAAAAATTGTTTTGTAAAGTATTTAATTATTATTATTTAGATATCATAATAAATAATATTAAATTTATTATTAGATATTAAATAGTTTACAAAAAAGTATTTTGTAAATCATTTATATTTTTCGGGTGAAGAAAATTCTGTTTCCAATATTCAGGGAAGTAAATGCACTAAATTAGCCCCAGACCTGATGTGTTACGAGACCACCCAAACAGCAACCTTGATTGGAAGAATGAATTTTTAATTGCTTTCGTAATCATACCACGAAGCCATTAATTAAGTGGCATGAAAAGTTAATAAGATTGCAAGAAGGTCATGACCGTCGATTATTTAGATACTCATTTTTCATTTTGTGGCCCCAGCGTGGGAGAATAATATATCTTTGGAAGTGCGACGCCGGTCGTCATTCGTCAGCACTGCTCATAAAAATGGAGCAGTTTGAAAGAGAATGAAGTTGAGATTCAGGTGGAACAACAGCACTAAATGATATAAATATAAAGTCATGACTTTATATTATAAACGCATGACTATATTTGGATTATATTATAAAAAGAAATTAATTTCTTTTTAAGCTTAGATTTTCTTTTTAAATTCTGGGTTTTTAAACGAGAAATGCAATTATTGAAAGAGGTGTCCGTGATTTTCCTTTTAATTATCTACGGAAATATTTGATCGATTGCCGTGATCGTAGCAGCAAACAGTGTAGTAACTCACTAAGTTTTATTTGACATCTCAGCGATGACCTTGGCTGCGCCGTGTGTGCACAGAATGACTCCTACGCGCACCGCCTCAGTCAGTGTCAGTAAGATGGCCACCCTGCAACAGAAAGCGCAGTGTGTGTGTTGTGGTACGCTGAATTTAAATCTGTCATAGCAGTGCAACGTCCATACCGACGTGGACACATTTTTCGATGACCCTGTATAGCTCTCACCAATAAGATGTACTTTAATTTTACACTGCTCGACAGAATTAACAGAACACATGGAAAACGTGGTATTATTTGTGCAGCTTGCGATGAAGAGGGATAAAATCTGGTATGGTGGTATTGTACTACAGAATAATGATGAATTGAGGAGTCAGCGAGAAACTTCCGACAGGTATAAGGGACATTTAAAGAAGTACCAAAAAGGTCACATTACAGAAGTTGATACGAGATACTCGAAAATATGGCCACATGATATCAGTACGGGATTAAACCCCTCCAACGGATAAATAGGCCTGACAGAGGTGAAGCATGCTCCATATAAAGGTGTTTATAAGATTCTGTGGCAACAAATCCCATTCTTCCACCAGCGCAGACCTTAGCTCACCAAGTGACCGAGGAGTTGAATGTCGGCGTGCAATGCGACGCCCGAGGACTTCCGACACGTGTTCGGTCGGATTTAAATCTGATGATCGTACTGGCCACGCCAGTCGTTGGATATCTTCAGTTTACTCAAAGATCCAAATTGTCCCACTGGTACAGCGAAAGCATACCGTCCAATTGCTCTATTACCAATATTATTATTATTATTATTATCTTTATTTTCTCTTAAGAGACACTCGCTTACAGCTATTAACCAGGGGGTGCACATTCATATATACAAATATAATTTATATACATAATTATCTATTTATAATTTATACAAATCAGTCTTTATAAATTATACAAATTATACAATGTCTAAATTATACATTTTCTAAATCATACATTGTCTGATTAATTATATTATACACATCATTGCCTTATTTTACATGACAGGCAGATAGAAAGAAAGCACAAGCATAATTTACAATTTTACAAGGAATTAGAGAATGTTCACATCTACAGCACTATTTACAGCGAGTTCACAGAAAGACAAGACGTCCAATATAAACATAACAGGAGCAAAAACAGTCCCGACCAGTTCATTTTCTTCATTTCCTGCATTCTCTTTTGTTTCCCTCTGTCGGCATCACTCAACATTTATAGGTGGAGTAATGCCTTTTGAAACACTTCGGTCCTGTATCTCTTCTCTGCGCAAAGCCTTTCTGGGTCTGCTTGAAGATCGTTGAACATTTTAATAGTGTTCAAAGGAAAAAATCGCCGAAGGCTTTCCAGCTGTGTGAGCGCGCTACTGATTGGAAGGGATGTTGTTCTATTCGCCCACCTTTGCGTCATGTGGGGCCGAGTCAGCAGGTGGTCAGTTTTCGGCGAGTCGACTCTTCCGGTCAGTAGTTTTGCAAGCGTGAGGATGTTCTTGGTGACAATAATGTGAGACCAAGGCGTGACATCCAAGTTGGCATATAAAATGGTTCTTGAGATTGTAAATGGCTTCGTAGTGATCCTGTTTAACCATCTCAGCATCCAGTACTCTAAACCCAGGAAAGCCTTGATGGTAGCAACTGGGGCAGAAGACCAAATCTGAGATGCGTAGAGAGGGATGGGGATGACGCATCTTAAAATATATTGTTTAACAAGGTCAGGGTTCCTGATACCTACTAGTTCTTGTCTGGAGGTCCATAGCGCTGCGTAAGTTTTCTTCTTTACATGTCCGAAATGGGGTGTGAAGTTTAGGTTTTCGTCCCATTTCAGACCAAGATCAATATGTGTCCTGACTTTTTTGACCACACTGCCATTTACGCGTATTGATATGTGGTTTTTTAATACCTTGTTGGTGAAAACCATTTGGGCTGTCTTGTGTTCATTTAGTCGGAGCCCCATGCAATTAAGGTATTCTTGCAACTCGGCGATTTTGGAGTTTGCTTCGTTGTTGCATTGTAAAGATGTGTTTTGGTCATTCGAGGTGACGAAATATTTCAAGTCGTCTGCATATACGACAAATTGCTTTTGATTTTGGGTCAGGAAGGGATGCAGTGCTGTTACGAAGAGAGTAGCAGAGAGAGGACACCACCTTGTGGGACTCCCCTGTTGACTTGGAAGGTCTCTTTGGAAGTTCCATTTATGGCAGTGATGTGTCTCTCCCTCAAAGAACTCGTTATTATAGCTAATACGTGCCCAGTTATATGGAAATATTCCTCCAAGATGATAGTAATAGCCGAGATGGATATTCTGTCGAAAGCGGATGCAACGTCTAAGAAGACAATGTCTAATTGCTGTCTGAAGTTAAGGGCGTGTTGTATTCGAAATAGAGTCTCCATGAGATTGGTGGTAGTAGATCTTTGTGGGATCACTGAATGAAGGTACTCCGGTCTATGCCCGAAGCAGTGATGGTTGATGGTATTTAAAATGGATTTCTCAAAAATTTTTTGAAACGAACATCCAATTGCAATAGGCCTGTAGTCTTAGGCGGATTTAGGATTGCTATTTTTGGGAACAGGTTTAACGAAATACGTATTCCATATCTTCGGAAAGTGGTTTTCACTTAAAATTTTGTGGAAAATGTGAAGGAGCAGATCTATGATGTATACACTGCTGATCTTAATCATGAAGAGTGGGAATTTATCAGGCCCAATTGTGGCTTTATTCTTGAGGCTATTCACAGCGGCTTTAATGTCATCTCTAGCGATACTGATTTGAGACAGTTCAGGATAGAACTCTGTCTTCAGTTTGCTAATTGCTTCACGGATTTTCTCTGTGTTGACTTCACTTTCAACTTGATTTTCTGCTAGAGGAGTTCCAAAGGTGGCTTGGGTCCATTCTGAGAAGATGTGCTCGGGCATTATATCCGTACGCCTTTTCTTATTATATATCCTGCTTCCTTTCTTTAAAGGAAGCAGGATATGGAAGGGTATTTGAGAGATTACTTCTCACCCTCTCCAGTTTGTCTATGAAACAAAAGGATTCGCCTCCCCACTCCAGTTTGGCTTCAAGCAGGGGTGCTCAGCTATTAATGCACTACTGAAAACTACCCAGCCGGCAGATAATTCTGATGCCCGTTACATACTGGTCCTTTTTATAGATTCTAAGGGATCTTTTGACATCATCTGGTGGCCAGGGATCCTGCGGCGAGACAGAGTATATGGCTACTCCTTAAACTTTTTCAAATGTCTTGCAGACTACTTCTCTAACAGAAAAGTTACCATCAAAACAAAATTTCATAGTATCACCCACCAACCTACCAGAGGCTTGTCCCAGGGATTTGTTCTGGGGCCAGCTGTTTGGAATATGATTATGGGTGATACAACACAGCTCTCATATGCAAATGACCTGGTTATCATTGTGGAGGGCCCTACTCGTGCTGGTATTGCGACCAGAGCCAACATCGTCTTGAATGCCCTGTTAGTTTGGGCTGAAGAGAATAGGCTGGAAATCTCTACAGATAAAAGTAGAACCCTTCTTCTCAAAGGACGCCTTGACATCAACAGACCACCAACTATTCGTTATAAAGGATAGGCACTCAAGAATCAACGTTCATTCAAATATTTAGGTGTTACCCTAGATGATCGCAGAACTTTCATGCCACATCTAAAGTTCATGAAAGAGAAGGCCAAAAATTACATCAGCATGCTTTCTCGTTTCGCCCGCAAAGACTGGGGTCTTAAGGAACGTGCACTCCACCTTCTTTACTCAGCTGTCTTTGTACCGATAGTAACATATGGCGCTGCCGTATGGTTCCATTGTTTGTTCATCATCAGGAGTAGGAACCTAATCCTGCAGATACAACAGTTGATGTTATTAAAAATGCTCGGGCATGTAGGACGTCAACAGCAGCACTACAAGTATTGACAGGCCTCCAAGCGGTCTCACAGGGTTGACAGGCGCCAAGTGGTCTTCACAGGGCTTCTCCCATTCTATTAGAAAGAACAAAGAAGTCGAATTCCTCGTGATAAAAACTCTTGTCAATGTAGATCCAAAACAGGAACTCTGGTGTACTTGGCAGGAAGCAGTCTCTCTCTGGCAAATACCTTGGGATGATTCCACCAAAGGCAGTACTTTGTATTGTATTGGTATTGATGTTTAAGGTACAAGGGCAGCTGAGCCAAATGTGCCAAAGGCAGTACTACCAATCTACTTTTGCCTAGTGTTTCCTACCTCAACAAACCAAGACTTGACTGGTTCTTCCCTAATGTACATACTACCTTTCTTCTGACAGAAAATGGGGATCATTCAGAAAGCGACTCAGGATTTTCGGCTTGTAAATGATGTCCATTGTGAGTGTGGAGAACTGGCACCATGTAGTGCACTCGTGTAACATCTATCCTACATAATAAATTGCTATTGAAGCTAAATTTAACCACACACTCAGTCCGGAGAGCAACCTGATAAATTAAAAAGAAGCGTTTTCAGCTGTTAGCAGGTATGCATCTACAGTCCTCAAGAGGCGCTGGTATCATCTCTCCACCTCTGATTCTACAAATGAGACATCTAGACCAAACGTTTCAGAAACCGCTCTGCCTCTCCTCGCATCTGTTGTGTCCTCATCATCGGCCACAACCAGAACTGAATGAATACCCAACTGGACATCCTCCTCGTAGTAAAGACGGCACTGATCTGAAAGCACCATCATATTCACTGTTCCAGTTAACTAGGGAATACCGTGGTGGGATTTGAAGCCCTTATGGCGGTTGATGTCTGCTCTGATCTGCACCACCGATCGAAAAAGTCTCTTTTCCATCAGAAAAGTCATATGCAACAGTGAATAAACTCTTCCATAGTCAAATTCAACCGATACCCCAACTTTCCAGATGACTTCTCACAGCAGGCAGAACTCTTTCTTCCTTTCCCCATCCCACATTCTTCTCTAGGGACATCTCCTTGCACTAAACATTTTCCTCTCCTCTGTTTTCGCCTTGGAGGTGCCTTCCACTCTGTCGTCTCCATATGCCTTCCCTGCCTTCATCTTTCCTCTAAAATGCTCCTTTCTGCTGGCTCCCTTCACTCTCGCTATTGCAAGAGTGCAAGCAGCTCGACAGGAGTTTTCTACTGTCCATGGTCCGGCTCCCCGTGCCGTAGGCTGGGAGGTTCTTTCCTGGTGATCGTGCCTCCTTGTAACTAAGAGACCAGTCGAACAACACACTACTCACATAACCCATGCCAACTGGCTTTGCAAGTTGTGCATCATCACAGAGTATTTAAAGCGAATTTGTGGGAACCACAGGAACCGCCTAACAAATACACTATGTCCACTATCTTCACTTTCAAGATATTCCTCCCCTACTTGAGCTCTGTGTGCAGTGACTTTGTCGTGCATGAAAAGAAAATCCTGCGCCAACCATACGCTTAAAAAAGTCGGACATAGGGTTCGAGGAGCTGTTCTCGGTACCTCTGCGCAATTATGGCACCCCGTCTTCAAAAACATGAAGACAGGTGCGTCCGTTGATAATTATTCCGTCCCACACGAGAACAACGCCTCCACTGTAAGTGTCCCTTTCTCTGATGTTGGAGGGATGGTACCGCATTCCTCGTTGTCTCCAGATGAAATAACGTCTAGAAGTTGTTTGTAGGCTAAAACATTAGAGAACAGAACTATACCCCATTTTATCAGGGCTGCAAGTCACATGTTTCGACGAGCTCTGCGGTGGTTTGGGATTAATGGGATACAAACCACTGGTATCCTTGCGTAGAGTCCACTTGAATTAAGCCTTCCTAACACAGTCCGGTAGGAAATGTTTTCACCTGTGGCCCTAGCAACCTCAAGAGACATTTGATTACAGGACATCGTATGGTTCCGTCTTGCTGTTAGAACCAGATAGCGGTGTCTTCTGGTTGACCCTCGAGCGACCTTGGCCAGTTCTTGTAATAGTTCCTGTCTCCTGAAACTGCTTCCATAGCGCCGAGACGGCACGGCGTGACACATTAATCAAATATTATATCAAATATTCGCCTTCGGCGTCACCGTTCACAATAAAATATTAATGAAAAACATTATGTTCTGTTCATTTTGTCGAGCAGTGTATTCCTTCAAAAGAAGCGGAATTATTTTTGAGTCAATTTATTTATCAAGAACAGTTACATGATAATTTTGACAAGTTTACATTTTATATGAAGATGTACTTTAACATATATTTCATATGTTAAAGTATACCTTCATATTTATGAAGTTATGTTTAAATATGAAACATTACTTCATATTTACTCGGTATCCTCTTGTGCTTTTTAGTGAGGAGCTGATGAGTATTGGCGATACAGATTCTCTCCCATGATTTCCTGATATGCTTTGTCTTCATTTACTTTGTCAGTGCCAATTTGAAACTCATTAAAGTATTTTATGGCATTTCCTGAGAACATGCCGTTGACGCAAACAAGATTGGCGGCGAGCCTTAGGGGAAGGTTAAGATTCTGGACACCTCTGCGATGGGTTCTGGAACCCGTAAAAATTCAAATTGTTGAAATATAACAATTTCAATCTTTGTAATTGGTAGCAGTTCCAATCTTTCAAGTTGTGATGCTATTGCTATAAGTCATAGTACTTCTCCATACAGTTTAAAGCTATTAAAGGAATACATACAGTGCTTCACTGAATTGGCTCTCTAAGGATGATGATGGAATGCCAATCAAAGAAGAACGGAACACCAGTAAATAATTAAAACAACGATAACAAACACCCGAGTTTTGTTGTTGTTGATTTTTCAACAACAGAATCCATACACACCAGAACAGGTACTTGAATTCTGGGTGGGGGTCTTAGTGTGAATGGTGAATTTTTGTGAAAGGCTCCTCTGTGATTAAGCCTCAGGATAAAATTATTATTATTATCATCTGTTTATTCCAGAAAAGGAAACCACCCCGCGACGGCAAAGTGCCAGGAGGGTGCTAAGTACATATCAGGGTACGAGATACTACGGGCAGTGGGTTACATATACTGCACACATAGTCTCGTCCAAAATATTATATACACATTTTATGTTTAATATGTTTAATATATACAGTATTTACACATTAATGATTCTGTACATACATTATACAAATCATATATTTACAATTCACTAATAATTCCATATATAACTTATATTTACACAACTGTTAGAGAAGGTATATTTTTCCAGTCAACAGCTTACCAAATTATTATTGTTCTTAAAGCGGAAAGTTTCACTTTTACTCACAATCCTTTGGTACTTTGCAGCCGATTCATATTTCAGTAAGTCTGTACGAATTCTGGAAGATTTCTTTCCAGTATGTTGCCTCCTTACAGAGTTTTTCGGCATCTATGTGTAGTGAGTTAAATATTTTTGCTGCATTTGATCGGAAGAATCTTTGCTGGCTACTAAGATTGTTCTGGACTGGACGCAGTGGATTATTTACTCCTCGGCACGTCTAGCAGTGGCACGTGGTTTGACTAGAATATTATCCAGGGCTGGAGCATCCACTCTGCCTGTAAGCATTTGTGCGAGAGTGTATATGTTCCTGTTAATTTTCCGGTGCATCCAGCGTGTGATTAAGGTTTGAGTAGAGAATGGCTCTTGAGATAGTAAAAGGGTGGTCAGCAACTCTGTTAAGCCATGGCAAGAACCAGTACTTGATCCCAAGGACGGACTTACAATGTGAATCGGGAGCTGAGGACCAGATTTGAGAGCCGTACATTGCAATTGGCAGGACACACTTTAAAATGTACTTGGTCGCTAGCTGAGGATCTCTGATTCCTACCAGTTCTTGTCTAGTAGCCCATAAAACAGCGAATATTTTTGTCTTCATATGGGCGAAATGTTGAACGAAGGTGAGTTTGTCATCCCACTTATGACCCAGGTCCAGGTGAGAGTGCACTTTTTCCACACTAGACCCGTTCACAGAGATCGAGATGTCATTTTTATTCTGCTTGTAAGTTATGGTCATTTGGGCAGACTTCTGTGCATTAATACGGAGCCCGATGCAATCCAGATAGCTCTCAAATTCTCGGATTGTACTATTCGCCATCTGGCAATTACCTTCTGCTGATTCATGGTCTTTGGACGTGACGAAGAATTTTACATCGTCAGCATATGTTATAAAATTGTGGTACCGTGCAAGAAACGGCTCCAGGGCGGCCGCGAAGAGGGTAGCCGAAATAACTCCCCCCCCCCTGTGGCACTTCTCGCGAGATGGTAAAGCAAGATTGTAGCTTTTGGTGCTTAACAGTAAGTTTTTTTTGTTCTAACAGGCTGCTTATTATAGTTAATAAATTTCCTCTTACATTAAAATAATTCCTTAAAATCGCAATGAGCACTGTAATTAAGACGTTGTCATGGGCTGCAGAGTTATCCAAAAAAAATAATATCAATTTGTTTTTTCTCATTGAGTGCTTTCTGCACGCGAAAAAGGGTTTCCAGTAAGTTTGTTATTGTTGATCTCCCCGAAATGACTGAGTACAAATGTGGTGGTCTATGGCTGAAACAGTGTTGGTTGATGGTAGGAAGCAATGCCTTTTCAAATACCTTGTGTAGGGCGCAACTAACAGAAACTGGGCTGTAATCCTTCACCAATTTTAGGTGTTTAATCTTTGGTATTGGGGTTATAATGTAATTTTTCCAAGCTTGCGGGAACGCTCCTGATTTGATGATTTCCTGATAGATGTGCAGTAATAGATCTGTTATAAATGGGCTACTTACTTTTAAGGATGAGCATTGGAAATTGGTCTGGTCCAATAGTGGCCTTATTGGGCAGATCGTTCATTGCTTTCATTACGCTCTCTTTTTTTGATTTGTATTTCACTCAAAGGAGGTCTTGTTGGTTCTTCTCTTGTCGAATAGTTTCGCTTGTTTAAATCTTTCAGGAGGTTCAAAATTTTGTTACTATTATCAGTGGTCTCAATTTGATTCAGTCCAGGAAGGTTACCAAAAGTGTTATTAGCCCATTCCTTGAAAATGCATTCGGTTATATTCTCTGTGCTATTTCTATTGCTTGCCTGTCTTTTTGGTTTGATGAAATGTGCTCTTTGCTTCTTATAACGAACGTGATCGGCGGGATGACCCGTTCTTTGCCATTTTCTATACAGTTTTTGCTTTCTGAGGAAACTTGCTTTCAGTTGTGGGTTGAACCATCCTTCTGTTCTCTCAGATATTTTGATTTCTTTTGCTGCTCCTTCCAATGCTGTTTGGTATAGCTTTTTAGTGATCATTTCTAAAGCTTCGTCTACTGGCTTTTCTTGCAGACCATTCCAGTTGTAACCAGTTAGATGATTGAGAATGACTTCTGCATTAATATACTTCACGGAGAAAAGATACTTACTTTTCTTTGCCCAGTTCGTGTGCTTACCCTGATGTATTTATGGATCTTCAGTTCTATTTCAATGGGATTGTGGTCCACTTAAATTTTATGAAGTTTTGCATTAGCTTTATGTCTAATGAACTATGGTACAACAGTTCAAGTTGCTGTATTCCCCCTTGTCACTGGTGTCGGAAGCTGCATTAAGTGCAATGCGCCTAATGTAGCATCCAGCTCTTTCTTAGCCTCCCTGTGTTTCGGAAGAGGCAAATTAAAACCTCCCGCTATTATTGTGTCGACTGATGGCTTCAGATTTGCAGCAAGCCACGCGTAGAGTTCATTTCTTGTCTCCTTTGTGTGCTCAGGTGGGAGAATGCATAACTGTATTTTCACGTACTCTTTTAAAAAGGTAACGCAAATTCCTTCAAAATTATTTGAATTGGTTGCTCATTCTCTTATAGGCTGGTATTACTTCATTTATGGTATAAATGAAGTGCTTGGATGTGGTTACAACCGAAAAAGAAAGCAAATAACTGCGCGACTTTGGGGAGCTGGGCTTTGCCTTCTTAAGCATCTGTCTTCCAATATTGTTAGTACATGTCTTTATATATGACTTGGCAGGATTGTGGAGACTGATGAGAACCTAAAAGCGAGCTCCTAATTGCGTTGTTAGTATTTGAATAGTTTAAGATTAAGTTTTTGAATATGCCTGAGGGTCTGGATGCGCTGCATATCACATTTTGAAAACAGGATGTATATTCTTAATTCCTGTTGTGGGTGTGTGATTGCTAATTCCAATAAACAGTTCTTTGATATTTTCCCTGGAAATATCGTAATGATATGCTGATAATTTCCGCCTTCATGGGATCAATTGCGGCTGTTTCATCAAAATTCATTTCTTTGATGTATAGTGTAAAAAAATTAAATGATTAAAATTAACGTACTAAAATTAACAGATCAATTTTGTATAATGTAAAAAAAAGCAATTTTCACTTTCTATCCTGTCGTCTCAGAGAGAATTGGGAAATTGTTATTATTATTATTATTAGTTTAATTTCCAAGAAATGTCCCTTTACAGCTATCCATCTAGAGGAGACGAGTTACATGAAAAAATTGAATAAATAATGACAAATTAAAGCAGTTTGCGTACAGAGTCTAGATACAATACATGGCCTTAAATTGCCTCTGGTAAAAATATATAAAGATACAACATATTAAAAACACATAAACATGTAACAATAGAGCAGTAAATAGAGCAATAGAGCGTAAATAGAGCAGCATCACCGAGAAACCCACCTAGAGCTTGACGAGGGCATACGTATCCGCAAAAAAGGAAGGTCTGTAGGTTTTGTCCTTGCACAGTTTCATGAAGTCTATGACTAACGTATTAAATATTTCGATAGCGTTAAGTGGAAACATTTTGTCCAGGGAGGACATGCTATGCAGCTTAGATCTATATGGGTGTGCGTTTGTCCGCATTTATTTCGATCTGACGGCCTGGCAAAGATATTCCAGATATCCCAAATATCAGGTGAGTTCAGTTTTCCGCACAGCAGCTGAGAGAAGATAACGAGGTTCCTAGAGATGATGTGATACCTCCAAGGAAGCATATTTAGATTGGACAGCAGGACAGATTTTGAGATTGTAGGTGTTAGACGGGCGATCTTATATATCTATTTTAAAATGCAATATTCCAGGGATAATAATCTGGTTTGGTAAGATGGGGGTGCAGAGGAAAAGGTGGCGTCGTATACAATAGTGTTGGGATAACCGATTTTACCTTAGACAGAATTGAACAATTAATTTTGATTTCACACTGGAAACCAGGATGCACTTTTTTTGTGTGTTCTACAGATCTTTGCGATTTTCTCTGAAACGTCGGGATAAAACAGGATAACAATTGTGGTGATATTGTTCAAACATCACCACAACTGTTATCCTGTTCTATCACGAACCAGCGACAGATTTCAACGTTATGAAACAGATCTTACTGTATCGAACACTGCCGACGAAATATTATTTCATATTTCATCTTAATTCGATATTAAGACGCTTAATATACTCTGTAATTTCAGAGCGAATTCACAAAAATACACATTAAGTGCATTTTGGTCCTTATTTCAAAGTTGTGATCAATCCTCCACTACATCACAGAATTTTCACTAAATACTCTCTTCTTACAAAATTCAAACTTCAACACAGATTAGTGATTTGGGAACCATTTTAATAATGTAAGTAAATAAATAAATAAATAAATAAATAATGTGACACATTATTTTATTTATTTATTACATTATTTACTTATTTTATATTAAATAATTTATGATTTGTATATACACATAACAGGACAAGACCCAATAGTAATGTGCATGAAAGTACACTAAGCACGAGTACAATCGAATAACACTACCCAACATAATTTTTACCTCCATCAAATCAATGGTTGTTTCTGGTCAAGTTTTATGTATAGAATTTCAAATCAATTATAAAAATTTCCTATTACGTCTCAATTTTAAGATATAGCTAGATAACCGGATTCTGTACAAAGATATCATTCCTGTTTGACATACAATTTTTAAACTTATTAACTTTTGGTTGGTTTTGTTTATTGGGCTAAAAGTTAAGCAAGTACATCATTACTGTTCTTGCAATATAGTATATTTTGATTTTGGTTTACTTTTCCAGACAAGTCAGTATTTTTATTAATTTTCTTACACCATTAAACTGTTCAATATACTGTATAGTGTATTATAAACTACGCTACAAGAATTCACCTTCTGTTCAAATTTACCAATTGCTTTTACTGTTTTTAGGTTAATGCATTGTTAAAATGGAGAAGACAAAGCACAGAACTTGCGTCAATCACCCAGACAACTTCTGCTATGTTTGTGGACACTTAACCCCAAAAACTAAGAGGAAGAAAATATACAATGTCACAAAAGTTGCATATTCATTGTACTTCGACTGCAAGATCGGTGACCAAGAAAAAAAATTGGGCTCCACATATCTGTTGTATTACTTGTACAACGAACTTAAGGCTGTGGTTATATGGAGCACATTACCTTTGAGAGCATTACCTTTTGCCGCCCCCCTATGGTGTGGCGCGAGCCCAAGAATCATTTCGACGACTGCTATTTCTGCATGACAAAAATAAAAGGTATTTCCAAAAATAGCAAGCACTGCATCAAATATCCAAATATCCCATCAGCAATTAGGCCAGTGCCACACGGTAAAGAACTGCCAGTACCTGTGCCACCAAAATCTTGGGGTATTGGAAGTAGTGATGAAAGTACAGAAGAAATAGTTTTACCAGATATCGCGGAACCATGTACTTCACATGATTTGGACTACGAGCCAGAAAAAGAAAGGCCCCACACTAGATTGAACAAGAAGAATTAAGGGACTTGATCAGAGACTTGGGCTTACCCAAAGAAGGCTGAATTACTCGGATTCAGACTACAACAGTGGAACTTACTCGCCAAAGGTACAAACATTACAATATACCGTAAGCGAAATGAAGAGTTTTCAAGATATTTTGAAAACAACATGGAAAACAACATGTGTGTCTGCAAAGACGTCGTTGGTCTTATGCACGAACTGAACATTGATCACAATACCTCCGGATGGCGTTTGTTCATTGATGCGTCAAAGCTAAGTTTGAAAGCAGTATTGCTTCATAATGGAAATACTTTACCATCAATTCCTCTTGTTCATGCTGTTGGCCTGAAAGAAACTTACGATAGTATGTCCCAGATTCTTGCTGCTATACGTTACAATGACTATGGCTGGAATATTTGTGTGATCTCAAAGTGATTGGATTGCTTGTTGGGTTGCAAGGTGGTTTCACTAAATACTGTTGCTTCCTGTGTTTGTGGGATAGTCGTGCAACAGCCAAACACTACGTCGTACAATACTGGGATAAGAGAGATGAATATATTCCCGGCAAAAGCAATGTCAAGTATGTTCCATTGGTTGATCCACAAAAGGTTTTTCTTCCCCCTTTACACGTCAAGCTTGAACTGATTAAGAATTTCGCTTAGGCACTGGATAAAGAAAGCAGAGGATTCGCATATTTACTGAAAATGTTTCCAAATTTATCTCATGCAAAGCTGAAGGAAGGAATTTTCATAGGTCCTCAAATAAGAAAGCTCCTAAAAGATGAAGACTTTAAAAGAAACCTAAATGATGTTGAACTGGCACCATGGAGATCTTTCAAGGCTGTGGTACACGGATTCCTCGGAAAGAGAAAAGAAGAGAACTGTGAGCAACTGGTGACAAACTTGCTGAAATGCTACAGGAACACGGGGTGCCGAATGTCATTGAAAATGCATTTCCTTCATTCCCATCTGGATTTCTTTCCTGGAAACTTAGCAGATGTCAGTGATGAACAAGGAGAGCGCTTCCACCAGGACGTATCTGCAATAGAAAAACGATACCAAGGTCGCTGGGACTCTGCCATGATGGGAGATTACTGTTGGTTCTTTAAACAGGAAAGGAATCTGGAGTATAAAAGGAAATCATTGAGTGGGAAACATGTCTAAGTAACATATATTGTGTGTAATAATTACAACCATGTTTGCTGATATTGTAAAAAAACAAGGAATTTAAAAAATGCGTATATCTTTTGATGTAGACGTGACAGAAGTAAAAGATTGATATTTTCATAATCAGGACATTAATTTTGTTCAGAATAACCAACTTTCATTTCAGAGGTATGACGAAAAAATTTTTTTGTTGAGTAGTGAACAAAATAATACATATTTAAAAGAATATCCAGGTAACAAAATCCAGGTAACAATAAAATACAATATTAAAAAAAAATTAAATTAGACAGGATCAAAATTCGCGAAAATCAACTAACATTAATTAAAATTTGTTGGTTTTTCATTATTAGATTACGCAATGGTAATAAGTAATTATAAAAAAATAATAATACATATTAAATGTCCACCTTCTTAATACAATCTGTATGGGTGTGCGAATTCTTTTTCATCATATTCCATAACACCCTCTCTAATGTTTGAAAGTCTGTGTTTGCAGTTTCATTCTGTATATTATTGGCTTTCAGTTCCTCCAATGGGTGGGAATTATTTTTATACACTTTGTCTTTCAAGAAGCCCCACAAATAATAATGAAAAAAAAAAAAAAAAATAATAAATAATAATAAAATAAAAAAATAAATAAATAAAATAAAAACATCGCGAAAGTTACCCCATTGGACTTACCTTCCTGAAGGGCGGAGCGACGGCTGAGGCAGATAGTGGCGCCATCTGGTGTCACTCACGAGAATTAACTAACTAATAAATAAACCACTGGACATAAGCCGAAGCTAAACAATCCACCTCCATAGATGGATGATGTCGCAGATAAATATTATTCATACTGCATCGAGTGTGGCGCAGGATAAAGTCACTCGTGTTCAGGCCTTAGGCAGAGGAGTCGGTTCGAAAAGTTGGAGACAGTCTCCCGAGGAAGACAGTGAAGCAAGTGGCGCTGTACCCTGTAAGGTTACCACAAGAGAAGGGCAAGACCATCCAGCCTCACCAACTGGAAGTGTTTCCTGCGCAACTGCGCTAGTGACCACCCAGGAAGGAAGAAAACGCCAACGCATGAAGTGAAGCATTGAAATGAATACATACATAATGCGAGCATACTATGAAATAACCAGGCTAGAGACCGATATGACAATATACAGATCGCAACTACATACCAAGTGGTTAGAACGATACCCGTATATTCAGGTCACCGAACAGCGATTAGCAGACCAGAGAAGGACCATCGTCACGAAGAACCTAATAACTCCTGCTATCTTGGAAAAAATCAAGCGGGATGTCAGCAATCTGCTACAAAGCACAAAGAATATGGTCAATATGGCACCAAAATAGAAACAGCATACCATGGAACCGGAGGAGGAACAGCAAGAAAAAATACAACTCAGAGTAGCTGAAGGGGAAAGAGACGAAGTCGTGCTATCCAGAATAGAAGACGAGTGGAAGAAGGCCCTAACAGAATTCGAAGGAATGGACCTCACAAGAACCCACGTGATACCTAAGCAGAGGCCAAATAAAATCCTGTGGAGAGTAACAGACAACCTCAATCGGCAAATAATGCCACATTACATTGACTACAATGGTGCAACGCTGGAGGCTATCCACACAGCCGTATACTGTGTTGCCATGGCAGCCACTAGGATTAATGGAAAAGAAACGAGAGACCAGCAGCAGGAGAACCGAAAACAGAAGGAACCGCCAGCTTGGGAAAGAAGACTTCAGCAGAAGACAGAAGAATTAAGAGTGAAGATAGGTCAGGTGACCGAGTACCAACAGGGTAATAGAAGTAAGAAATTGATTGGAAAGTTCTCGAAGGGGGGGAGAGAGAGAGAGAGAGAGAGAGAGAGAGAGAGAGAGAGAGAGAGAGAGAGAGAGAGAGAGAGAGATCACACCACATCCCAATTTTTGAGGATTAAGGACGTTTAATGAAAATGAGGATTTTCGTTATTCCATATATTTTTTTCCCCTTTACTATCGACGTAAACGCTCAGGTGGTCCACTATTATATTAAACTGAGTGCACTGGAACCAAGCTTCGTGACTGAAGAAAACTGGGTCCAATTCCATTCAAATCGACAAAGGCGAAAACAATGTAATATGATTTCTTTAACAAGTTCTAAAAATATATATATATATATATATATATATATATATTTATTTTTTTTTTTTTTTTTGGCAAGGGAGACAAGAAAGATAAAATGCTGAAGGATGCGGGCTGCAAGGACATTCCTCAATTAATACGAATGTTATTATTTAACACTATTAAAAAAAAAATAATTTTCTGTTTATACTCCGGCATGACAACCAAGTCAGTAGAGTTTACAATAAATCGTCAATACAAATATTTATCGTATTTAGTAGTCACGGGCTTGAACCGCGGTCCACTCAAGGAACGCGTGCTATGCACTCTCGCTCCTGACCATTGGGCTACGTCAGGCCTGTTTTAATGTTTTTAGAAGGTAACTCGTGGTGAAGGCAAAGGTCGTTTTGCTGTGAGCAGAACAAACTAGCCAAAAACTTCCATTGTTTGCCTTTGTATTGCACTATGATGGTCAGCTATTTCTTTCCCCCGAAAATCTGGCTTTTGTTTTTCTTGAATAAGTGGTGTTCTAAGGGGTGTTAAAATCATCTTAAAACTCTTGACTAATGTGTATCTTTCTCACCTGACTTTAGCTGAATTTTCTTGACTCGAATCAACAACTGACGTGTTCACACAAGCTGCCTTTGTAGAAATGCGCACATGCTGTAGTAATTAATAAAATGCCCTGTGAAAACTACTGTACCATGCTGGATAATTGTTCACAAAAGCGTAATATCGATTAGGTGTTATTAGTCGATGCAGAGTTGTTTCGTCATAATTTGCCAATTATGACGAAAGTAAGGAACGAGGTGGTCAGATAAAACGTTACGATGCGTTACAGTAGGGGATGGGACCGATCATGCGAATTTGCTTAATAGATTTTTTCATGATAATAATAATTAATGTGACGGGAGTATTTCGCTGCGTGATAATAGGCAGAGAGAGAGAGAGAGAACGAAACTGTTTTTACGAAGTGTTACAGTTTAAGTGTTACTGAAAGCAGGGCCGACTCAAGGATATATGTCGCTCCTAGGCCACATTGATTGAAGGTGCCCCCTCCCGCCGATGCGAAGATTTTCATTTTTTAGAATGATCAATTTTACCAATTTGGGCCAAGGTTTGGGGGGGCGTTGGCTTCCCCAAACCTTGGCGCCCCTAGGCCAGTGCCTACTCGGATTTACCGTAAAACCAGCCCTCTGAAGAAGGGAAGTGTCTTTTAAAATGTTCTAAAAAATCGCGTTACATGATTTATGAATGGCTCATGTAAGTAAATCGTGAAATATAAACAAATTACATAGTTTATTGTAAGTGTTTCTCAACCTGTGTGCCGCGGAAAATGCAAAAAAAAAAGGTAAACTGTAGAATAGGATGCCACTCTAGAATGCTTGAATCCGTCCCGAATTAGTAGCGTATCATAACATAACCTTTTTTCACTGTAGTGCTAATCATTATTTGGTTGAATCTGTCCCCGAATTGTTGGCGTAATTAACATAATCTTTTTTTTTTTCACTTGAGTGGCACCCTGTTCTTAATTTAGCAAAAAAAAAATTATAAATCCACGTTTTATAATAAATAAAATAATATAATAAAAATTAATTGTATTTTTGCTTGTTTTTATATAATTGTGTTAATTTTTTTACATATTTCCTTTTAAATTTCATGTACGTTCAAAAAAAGAGATTAATAATGCCCTTATTATTTAAAAAAATAATAAGGGCATTATTAAACATACCCAATACAGTGGCGGACAAAAAAACTGCATCATCTTAAAAAAGTAACATTTGTAGTGTAAAACTATAAGATATTGTTTGATTACAGTCATTTTGTTTGTCGCGAAGCAAAGGTATTGCATCAGCTGTTTCTATAAATACGGTGTTGGAAGGGTATACACGCTCATTACTATCCTGCTTTGCGGATGTGTAAGCATGGCGCCATACGTTCAGTCGACACCAAGAAAAAAAAAAAAGTGTAGCTGTTGCTCTGTCCCAGGAAGGGCTTTCTACGCGTGTTATCGCTGATAAAATAGGCTGTTACCAGTCAACAGTATCCCGGGTGCTGTAATTAAAGCGTGAAACAGGTGATGTGAAGAGAAGACCTGGGTCAGGCGGTAAGAGAGTGACTGCGCCTTCCCAAGATCGCTATTTGAAACTTCGTGATGGCCATGCTAGTGCTCCTGATCTAAAACTGGATTTTGAGATGTGTTGAAACAGTGCACGAATTATCCAAAGACGGCTTTCGGAATGTAGTCTGCATGCCTATCGGCCCAAGAAGAAGCCTTTGTTGACCCAACAAATGAGGAAGAAGCGACTTGGTTGGGCTAAAACGAATGTTTTATGGACAAAAGAGCAATGGACCCCGTCATCTTTTCTGACGAATCGAAATTCAACCTGGATGGCTCGGATGGGAAGCGATATCTCAGAAGACGAAAATCGGACGCATACCATCTTGACTGCATAACACCGACTGTAAAGTTCCCCGCCCGCCGGTCAGATGGTCTGGGGATGCATAACAAGCAAAGGGGCGGGGCGAATAAGTTTATTAACGGAACGGTGAATACAGAAATCTACACTACTATCTTGGAGGAGTGCCTGAAATCCGTTATTAGGGACCATCACACAGACGTCCAAAACGGCATTTTTCAACAGGACTCAGCACCTTGTCACACAGCAAAATTGGTAAGTTTTATGCTAGTTAGATTTAATGATGAGTTTGTTTTCTTGTCTCACAAGGCTTAAAACATACTTACACCAATGTTTTCCCTCGTTTCTCTCCCTTAAGGTGCAGTCATACCAGAAATGCTGGCATTACAATGTTGTTCTGGCCCGGAAAAATTTGAACCCCATTGAAAATTGCTGATACATAATGTAGTCTAAAATTGCTCAGAAGAAGCCAACAAGTAAGATTCAGCTGCATTGTAAGGGTGTGGTACCACGAAATTGGGCAACTGTATATCCAGAAGTTGATTAACTCTATGCCAGATCGTTGCAAGGCTGTAATTTCAGCTCAAGGAGGAACAACAATGTATTGAGGACTTATTTTGCTGATTTACAGTACATAATACTATTACGTTAACTTGTCATTTCAGTTTGTACACGTAAATGCAATAAAATTTATGTTTGGTTGTCATGATTACCATTTGCATGATTTCTCATATTTCCATTAATTACGCATTTCACCCTTTGGGAAGATATTTATGGCAATTAGGTATATCAGGTGGAGTATTTTTATTGTATTTCATTCACAGAGGTATATATCCCATCTAAAAAATGCATTTTGAATATTTCTGCAACCCACAATGCAGCGCAAAACATATTATTTGTAAAATTCACAATTGGTGCTGTTTTTTTTTTTTTTGTCCGCCACTGTAGAAATAACTTTCCTTTTGTGAATATATGAGTATAGTAGAGTGTAGTGTGCCTCAAAATTTTAGCGTCTTTTAATGGTGTGTCAAAAATTTTAGCTTCTTTAAAAGGTGTGCCGCAGCAACGAAAAGGTTGAGAAACACTGGTTTATGTAGTACTTTTCAGACTTGGAAAGCAGTCTTATGAAATCACAACGTTTGCGTATATACATGTGCTTGTGTACTTAATATAATTTTTGTGGTTGCAGTCATATACAGTCCTTTGGCGTACATATGAAGAATACTAGGATTATCTTGAAAGGGTTGATTTTATTTTGATTTTGCCATCTTGAAACAAGATTGAAAGGGCTCTATTAATCATCATGTTAAAAGAAGTGGTAAGTAGGTTCATTAATTTTTTCCACTTGAACTAGTGTTTTTAATCTATACACTAAATTAATGAATAAAATTAATATTTCATAAAATAGTATAATGGACAAAATCTTTTATTAAAAAGATTAATTGCAACTTTAAGCCAAGCTAACAAAGCTTAAATTTGTCCTGTAAAACAGTAACTCTGAAATAGTTCCCTAGGAAGGAAAACAGGATCTTTACCGACTAGAATTGATTACACTGGTTTACAGTGTATCTGGGGTTTGAGTAAAAGTATGTGGCAGTTATTTATGCACATTTACTGATTACTAAACTGAAGTCCGTTTGTTTCTATCACGTAAAGATTTTTCACAATTCATTAACAAAATATTACCTAGGTATTACACGCAAATGTGTATATAACTATAGTTTCTGCAATGTTTTACAAGTTTTGTACCCCTATATTCGTAATCAGTATCAAATATTTGTCTCAAATACAACAGATTGTGCATGTTTAACCCGTAACTACACACACACACACACACACACACTGCAAGGTAGCCGAACTTGACCCAAGAAGGTAGACGGCCCCCACCCCGCTCCTCCGTCCCATCTGTGATTCCCAGAATTTTATTTTCCAAGTGGAATCTGAGAGACTCCTTTGTGTAGTTACGGGTTAAACTTGTCTGAGCATGCACTGACTTGTTTGTACAGTCCACTCAGCCACAGAGCCTATATAAGTGGCACATCCCTTATGCAGTCACAGTACTCCTGTAAAAACCATCGTGAGCTCTCATTGTGTGTTAGTTTTCTTTTAGTATGGCAACCAGAAAGTGCATAAACAGTCCCGACATATTTTGTTACGTATGTGGTGTTTTGTTCCTGTAAAGCAGAGGCGAAATATTATCGATTTTGTAAAATAATCGTATTATGCATACTTTGACATAAAACTAGGCGATCAGGATAAATCGTGGGCACTGCATAAAGTATGCCATACATGTGTCGAACATCTTAGAAAATGGAGTTAAGAAAAAAAAGGTGTGCTTGCCATTTGCTATTCGTATGGTGTGGCGCGAGCCAGTAAGCCATGCCGAATGTTACTTTTGTGTATGTAACGTTAAAGGTTACAATTCAAAAAATAAAAAGGTTATCAAATATTCAGATCTACCGTCAGCCATAAGACCGGTTCTGCATGGACCTGATCTGTCTGTAAAACCTCCACCAGAAACTTTGGAGTCCACATCTTCTTCTACCGAAGCAGACGGTAAAGAGGTCAGTGAAGAGGAATGTTATCAACCAAAAAATATTTTAGCGCCAAGCAATTCACGCAAGTCGAACTGAACGATTTAGTAAGGGACTTAGGTCTTCCAAAGTATGCTGCTGAAATTCTGGGATCCAGACTTCAAGCGAAGAACTTACTTGCTCCAGGTGCATCATTTTCCTGGTACAGAAATCGCGAAAGGAAGTTTATACAGTATTTTTCACAAGAAGGTCGTCTCGTATATTGCAGCGATATCGCTGGTTTAATAAGTGCCTTAGGAGCTCATAAGATGTTCCATTCACTAGGAACATCATATGTTCCTAGTGAATGGAGACTATTTATAGACTCTTCTAAGACTAGTTAAAAAAGTGTTCTCTTGTATAATGGAAATAAGTACACATCTGTGTCAGTTGCTCATTCAGTCTACTTAAAAGAAACTTATGACAATCTAAAGTTGCTGCTGGAGAAACTTAAATATCAAGATCACGAATGGCAACTATGTGGAGACTTAAAATTGTTATGTATGTCGTTGGGGCAATAGGGTGGGTACACTAAAATGCCACGCTTTATTTGTGAATGGGACAGCAGAGCTAAAGCGCTGCATTGGACAAAGAAGCAATAGCCTCTGAGGCACGATCTTACACCGGGGTCAAAAAATATTGTGCACGAAAGTTTGGTGAAGCTAGATAAAATACTTTTCCTCCACTGCATATCAAGTTAGGCATAATGAAGCAATTTGTTAAAGCATTGAATAAGAATGGCAATTGCTTTAAGTACCTTTGCAGTAAATTTCCCGGTTAACTGACGAAACTTAAGAAGGGTATCTTCATTAGTCCCCAAATTAGAAAATTGGTTTTAGACGGTCAGTTTGAAACTACTATGACTGACGTTGAAACGGAAGCCTGGATTGCTTTTAAAAGTGTAATGGAAAACTTTCTAGGAAATCATAAATCACAGGATTATGAGACTGCTGCTGGTGTTTAAAAAGAGAGAAACCTGGCACTGCACATAAAAAAAAAAAAAACGATTAAACGTTCTTTTCAAAGAGACGAAAGTCTGATTAATGAAAGTTTCAGAATTTTGATTAATACTTGTTAGTATTTACGTATTTTTTGTATATGAAAATGTAATCCTATCAATTTGTCATTACTAAATACAATAAAGTTATATACTTTCGTAAAAAACAATACTTTTTTATTTTTTAAATTGTGATGTATCTGGATGTGATAGAAAAAAAAAAATCTAAGTCATATTTGAAATCATAGCAACATATTTCGGCAGTAGGACCTATTGAAATTCAAACCCCAGTGAACAACTTAAATTTATAAACTAGTGTTATTGCTGTTTGGCGTACTAAAATATTTCCCTTTGCAGTGGAACATTTTAGGAAATATTTATTTTAGCTCCCTAAGTTTTTACGACAGCCTGTGTAACATTGTTTAAAGTTTTAAATAATAGTGCTTGATTGCCGTTTAGAATATTATAAATGAAAACCATGGTTTTAATCCATAAATAATCAGGCCCTGTTAGACAAGTTATAACAAGGAGGCATTTTCGAATGTAATATAACGCCCCCCCCCACATTTCTCTCCTCTCTTTCTTTTCTTACCAAACTGCACCTTGCGGTTTGGGACGCAAGAAGTAAAGAAGGCACTGAATTAAGCAAAGCCCCCACTTGTCATTTCTTTCAGAAAGTGATGTCATGTCTTCGAAGCGCACGTGTCTGCCATTGGTGATAGATTAGTTCTTAACGCTAGCGACGTTTTCTGCGTCTTCCGACAATGACCTTATCTATAGCGATCGACAGAAGGGGACTTTGACATGCTGGCCGTGATGATACAGAATGGACTAGATTTTTCTGTCTCGTTGAATGGAATCCCACTGGCAGGCATGTTGCATTCTTTTCTATAGGTCAGTTGATAGTGGCCCACAGTCAGTAGCGGACCTAGTGACAATGACACCAACTAGATAACGTAGAGTAACTGAATGGGA
The DNA here is from genome assembly GCF_048544385.1 of Mastigoproctus giganteus. Lineage (NCBI taxonomy): Eukaryota > Metazoa > Arthropoda > Arachnida > Uropygi > Thelyphonidae > Mastigoproctus > Mastigoproctus giganteus. Next base: position 177,962,857 of record NC_143579.1, on the reverse strand, counting down.
ACGGACTATATAGCTGTCACAACGCTCGAACCGCAGTAATCTTTCGTTAATGACACCAGTATATATGATAACTATCAGTTTTCACCCTCCTTCCCTTCCTCCTTTCGTTCATAGGCTTGAGAGGAAAAAGCCTCTTTGAAATGTTCTTAAGTCCTGTGAATTTGATGTCGAAATTGTCAAACTTCACACGAAATACAGAAATTATAAATCACAGAAGTTTCGAATCACGACTGTCTTGTGATAGTTGTGTATGTACTCGTACGTAAGTAAAATCCAGTGATATATACAGTGGAACAATGGTTCCAACAATTATGTTGAAATCGTTATTCCAGGCCAGCTGTTTCATAAATTCTCGTTTAACTCGGTACAATATCGATGTATGTTTTTCGTAGAAATAATATGAAGAAAACGTAAAGCGTGAAGAATAATGACTGCATTCATTAAAAAAAGAAAAAAAAAAGAAGAAAGAGAAAAAAAAAAAAAAGCTGCCTTTAATTAAAAGTTTCAAAGCAGTTTGCATGTTAAAAATTAGATGGACCACTGCACCGTTTATTTAACTTGGTTTTACTCCAAAAATCATACAAAAAGTGAAATCACCATACTAGCTGAAACACATTGGGCTAAGCTGCTATAAAGAGCACATAGACTAACAGATGATGAGTGGCTATTGCTCTCTCAGTGGAGCGCATTTTCGTATCGAAACCACAGGGAAAGGAGTCCAAATATAACCATAACAGAAAATGAGCAACACCATTAAAAATAATCTCACAGTCTTTAACCACAGTCTGTAACTTTAACATCTGCTAAAATGGATGAAATGATCACGGACTGGGATGCAATTCCAGGACTAATAAATAACGATCATCAAGCTATTATTTTTGGTGTATTAAAATAAAATAAAATTTCTGTTTATACTCCGGGACGACCAAACGGTCAGAGGAGTTCACAAGATAGACAGAATACAAGAAATATATCATGGTCCTACGGACATTGAACCCTTCACTCTTTTGGATCTTGGAGCTGCTATTGGTAAACTAAATAATAAGAAATGTACCGGCACAGGATCTGATTGAGAACCTTATTATAGTCAAATTTTTCGATCTTTACCCACAGATCTTATTAAATCTTATGAATAAATGCCTCCTAGAGGGACTTTTTCCTAGGCAGTGGAAAGTGGCTCTGTTAAAGATCCTTCATAAGCCAGGGAAACCAACATCGGATCCTCGTGCTTATAGACCTATCTCGCTGCTGGCGAACTTAGGAAAACTATTTGAGAGACGTTTAGTCTCAAGACTTCAAAAAATGCTAGAAGAAAAACGACTCTGTTCTAAATTTCAGTTTGGTTTTAAAAAGGGAAAATCAACTGAGGAAGCAATTACAATTCTGACTTCTTTTGCACAAAACTCTCTATCCAAATATGTCCTGGCCGTGTTTGTGAACTTCCAGGGAGCTTTCGATTCGTGGTGGGAGAGCGCCCTCAGGTCCTTGAGGTCTGCAAATTGCGACGATTATGTTTACAAAGTCTTACGGTCTTATTTTTGTGAACGTTCAGTCAAGGTAAGTGCTAAGCATCTTACTTATAGTTCTCAGGTTTCCAGAGGATGCCCCCAGGGGTCGGTGTCGGGGCCTCTCCTCTGGAATGCAGTCCTGGATCAATGGCTCTTGAGAACGCACCACAATGTAGTCAAAATTGCTTGCGCTGATGACTTGGTGGTGGCTGTCGAAGGAAGGTCAAGAAAAATCCTTGAAGAGAAGATGCAACCTATTATCGATGATTTGTTATCCTGGGCGAATACGAACAAACTGAAAATTTCTCAAAGCAAGACAAACTTTATGACTTTCGGCAAATATTTTAATTATAACAGACCTCCTAGGATCTTACTCAATAATAGACAGATACCTTATGTACCAAATATCTAGGTGTTCTATTAGATGATAGGATGAGTTTACAGCCACATGTCTCAAATTTAAAGAACAAAATTCGGAATTTTACTGGATCCATCGGTGGTCAGGATCTCCAGGAAAGACTGGGGCCTGACTAAGAAAACTTTATTATTATACTAGAAAACAATTTTCCTGCCTGTGGTATCCTATGCAGCTAGTGTCTGGCACCAAAACGTTATGAAAGTAAAGATGAAAACTAAGTTAATTTCTTTGCAGAGATCCGCATTACTGACGATACTTAATATTCCTAGAACCACTTCAAACAATGCCCTACAAGTCTTAGGAGGAGTGATGCCCTTAGATCTATACGTTACATATCGTGGAATGCTGTACAAACTAAAGAAGGTTCTTTCGATCACTGTGCATGGCATAACATCTGATCCTGCAAATGATATAAAACACGAAAAGTTTAGAATTTGGAGAGAGCTAACAGGAATATGGCAATAAAGATGGGATGAGAGTCAACATGGCAATATGGCAATAAAGATGGGATGAGAGTCAACAAGCTGATTACTTAGCATCTCCAGGTATAAAATTATGGTTCACGCCTAAAATGTATACCTCCTATTTGTTAACGGGGCATGGCTCTTTGAGGGCTATGCTTTTTTGAGCGTGGTTTAGAGCCGTACCCGATTTGTATTTGTCGCGGTTTTGAGACCTGGGAACATGTTCTCCTGCATTGCCCAGAGTATGTACAATTCAGGCACGCACTATTGAGTCTGGTTCCAGAATTATCTCGGAGGAGAATGTCGGTGTTCTTATGAATAATGCTGGCAATTTCAGAGCCTTGCAAGACTTCGCTTCTAATGTCTTTAGAAAGCGACTTCAACTGACAGCCTCAGCTTCTCAAGGAACTTGGAAAAAAAAAAAAAAAAAAAAAAAAGGAAGGAAAAGAAAAAACGATCCCATATGATTAATTTTTTAAAATTATTTATTTACTCATTTTTTTATTTAATTATTTATTATTATTATTTTTTTTTTTTTGCTGGCTCCCAGGTATGGGCAACCAGGGAGCGGGATTGATGGCACCCATCGGTATTACACTACCTCTGGTGGGTGCGGGATCTGTGCAAAAAAAAAAGCACATACAGATGATAACAACAAAACTTTCCACTCCTAACACCAAATACCAACACTTTTTCAGGCTCACTATACAGAGTTTCTGTACGATCACAGAGGACAAGGTGGAGATGGGTATCTGCCTAGGAGCCACCCCGATACCGGAATACACACACACACACACCCTTAGGATGGATATATTGAGAATGTATATAAAATTGTATATAAATCTTATATAAATCATGTATATAAATTAATTGTATATTTATATTGGAATTGTAGATAAACTTTGTGTGTGTGTGTGTGTGTGTGTGTGTGTGTGTGTGTGTGTGTGTGTGTGTGTGTGTGTGTGTGTGTGTGTGTGTGTGTGTGTGTGTGTGTGTGTGTGTGTGTGTAAATAAATGAATGAAAATGAATGAAGTCTCTAACCGCATATTAGCGACGCATTTCTGACAATTAAACTGCAGATGATATAAATCGTTTGTTCTCCCTGGCCAGCCACTGGGACAAATGGCGATGGGATTCGAACCTAGAATTCTGGGTTCGAAGACTAGAGGAATTCTTAAATGGAAGTTGTAGTTATCCGATCTGAGGCAACACTAGGTGGATCAGAGTCTTTTGAGACAGTACATGTTTTTTATTGGGACTTGCCCACCTTCCCGTGGTGTGGGCGAGTGCCCAGAATCATCTGTCCAGGTGACAGATGCTTCTGGGTAGCCAAGCTGCCAGACACTACAACTGGGGAGTCCCACAAGGCGGTATCCTCTCTGCTACGCTGTTTGCAACAGCACTACATCCTTTCCTGACCCAAAATCAAAAACAATTTGTCGTATATGCAGACGACTTGAAATTTTTCATCACTTCGAACGACCAAAACACATCCTTACAACGCAACAACGAAGCAAATTCCAAAATCGCCGAGTTGCAAGAATACCTTAATTGCATGGGACTCCGACTAAACGAACACAAGACAGCACAAATGGTTTTCACCAACAAGCTAATAAAGAACCGCATATCAATACGAGTGAATGGCAGCGTGGTCAAAAAAGTCAGGACACATATTGATCTTGGTCTGAAATGGGACGAAAACCTAAACTTCACATCGCATTTCGGACATGTAAAGAAGAAAACTTATGCAGCGCTATGAACCTTCAGACAGAAGCTGGTAGGGATCAGGAACCCTGACCTGGTTAAACAATATATTTTACGATGCGTCATCCCCATCCCTCTCTACGCATCTCAGATTTGGTCTTCTGCCCCAGATACTACCATTGAGGCTTTCCTGGGTTTAGAGTACTGGATGCTGAGATGGTTAAACAGGATCACTACACAGCCATTTACAATCTCAAGAGCTATTTTATATGTCAACTTGAATGTCACGGCTTGGTCTCACATAATTATCACCAAGAACATTCTCGCGCTTGCAAAACTGCTGACTGGGAGACTCGACTCACCGAAAACTGACTACCTGCTGACTCGGCCCCGCATGACGCAAAGATGGGTAAATAGGACACCATCCTCTCCACTCAGTAGCGCGCTCACGCAGCTGGGAAGCCTTCAGGGATTTTTTTCATTTGGACACCATTAAGATGTACAACGATCTTCAAGCAGACCCAGAAAAGCTTTGCACAAAGAAGAGGTACAGGACTGAAATGTTTCAGAATGCATTACTCCACCTATAAATGTTGAGTGATGCCCACAGATGAAAACAAAAGAGAATGCAGGAAATGAAGAATGAACTGGTCGGGTTTGTTTTTGCTCCATGGTGCTCCTGTTATGTTTGTATTGGACGTCTTGTCTTTCTGTTATCTCGATGTAAATAGTGTAGATGTGAATATACTCGAATTCCTTGTAAAATTACAAATTATGCTTATGCTCTCTTTCTATCTGTCTGTCATGGAAAAATAAGGCAATGATATATATAATATAATTAATTAGACAATGTATAATTTGTATAATTTATTAAGACAATGATATGTATATAACATATTTGTATATATGAATATGCATCCCCCCTGGTTAATAGCCGTAAACGAGTGTCTCTTAGGAGAAAATAAAGATAATAATAATAATAATAATAATAAAAGAATAGCACACTACTCACGCAAACCTACACCAAACACATTTCTGGCACTTTTACAGTGATTCTGTTCTTCACAGTGACACGAGGCGGAGTTGAACAGACGTTCTAGATGCCGCCCATTACATATACACATGTCAGGAGGAGGGAGTCGCTCCCCACAAGTTATTCCCGGTTTCTTAGCCTGCGTAGCATGCAAATAGCCCGTCAACATCCTTTTAGTTGAACATACATGATACACTGGCGAAGTATGGCGTATGATACTGACGCGCTTTAAAACCGTCAACAACAGCAACAGATAATTGGTATCGGTCACGGCTTTTTATCATCGAATGATATGCATTATCTGTAACAATAAAAACACGGATGTAATAAATCATCCAAAACGGACAATAAATAATGTAGTGTTTTTCTCTTCTATTCGTGCATAAATTTACGCCATGCATGTAGCTTCCCCCCCCCCTCTCAATGTAAATGTTAACAATTAAAACACGACTTTTATATTAGGTGTAAGTTCGAATGTCTTAGACTTACAGTCTCGACTCATTGTGGGACTGTGGCGATGATTTATGACATCATATTGAATCTATTAATTATCTATTAAATACTAATGATATCACAATTATTAAAAAAGAATTTTGATATCATATATTTGGATTTCAGGAAAGCTTTTGACACTGTTCCGCATGGAAGACTATTGTACAAATTGGAGCAGAATGGTATTGAGGGTAAGTTGCTACAATGGATAAAAGGATGGTTGAGTGGGAGAAGACAGAGGGTGGTAATTAATGGGTGCTGCTCTTCGTGGACTAATGTTATTAGTGGAGTCCCACAGGGTTCGGTGTTTGGTCCTCTGTTGTTTTGTATATTTATCAATGATATTGATGAAGGTATATCAGGCTTAGTGTCGAAGTTTGCAGATGATACAAAGGTTGGCAGGGTTGTTAATGACAGTAATGGCAGTGTGCTACTGCAACAGGATCTAGATCATTTGGGCAGATGGGCTAAGAAGTGGCAACTGAAGTTTAACCTTGATAAATGCAAAGTACTGCATATGGGTAGAAGAAAAACGTACCCAGAGAAACGTACCAACTGTGTGGTACTACACTTAAGGTGGTAGAAAATGAAAAAGACCTGGGAGTAATTGTGCAGTCAGATATGAAGTTTTCTGAGCAATGCAGACAGGCTGCCAGGGCAGGTCATGGGGTTTTGTCGATGATATATAGGAATTTTGCTAGCAGGGAAAAGGAGGTGATTGTCTCTCTGTATAAGGCAATGGTCAGGCCACGCCTTGAGTACTGCGTACAGGTCTGGATGCCACATTTTAGAAAGGGTGTAGATTTGCTTGAGCGTGTACAGAGAAGGGCAACAAGATTGGTGAGTGGAATGAAGGGATCCTCTTACCAAGAGAGGCTTAAGTTCTGCAAATTGCTGTGGCTGTAGACTCGGCACCTGCGCGGTGATCTGATTGAGGTGTATAAGCCTTGAACGGATTGAGCACGCTGAATTCTGATGGGATCCTTCCACTGGTTCAGATTACGAACCTAAGGGGGCATAAATTCAAATTAAGAAAAGACAGATGTAGAATAGATGTTCGGAAATTTGCTTTTAGCCAGTGGGTGGTTAATTGCTGGAACAAACTTCCATCTGTCGTTGTGGAAGTTGATAAGTTAAATAAATTTAAGGAGGAACTGGACAGGCATTTGGAGGGAATGGTGTGATTTTTTTTTTTTTTTTTTTTGGCTGATGCTGCATAAGCTCATACACTTGCTTTCTTGCCTCACATGCCACTACTACTGCTACTACTATAAGGGTATTATTTAACTGAATGAACTTAGCTTAAAATATCCAAACTTTTAAACTGCTTATTAATACATTTAAAACCGGTGGAAAGTATAACGATAATAAATAATAAAAATTAAAGGTAAAATTAAAAACAACTCATTGCGATAACAAATACCAAACTCTGGGTATGTAATGTCATTTTGATTGGCAAGTTTTTATTGCATTATTCACTTTAAACTAATCTAATTATGTAAACTGGTTTTCATTGTTATTTGAGATTTCTCGGTTAATTGGGTTATCGTTCTAAATAAATAAAGCGAAAGAGCGCTACATTTATACAAGTAATTTAAATGTAAACATTCTGGATGCGTCAGAATCACTGTGCTCCCGTAGCCATTCTGAGGAAACTACAAAAAGCGGAGAGCGTTGACAGTGGTGAAATGGACCAAACAGCTCTTTGAATTCCATTCCCCCCCCCCTTTCCACTTGCAAAAGCAGATCATGGAACTGTCCATATTTAAAACTTTTTTAAAATATAATTGTCAAAGTGCAGAATCAGCTGATATTGTTTTAATGTGCTTAGGGAGGGAGGTATGATAAGGATCTTTGTCTTTTTATAAATGTCACAGTATCCAGTTAGGTTTTAAATATCTATTCGTGTGCTTTAAGTTACACTGGAAATTATTTTTATTCATGCTACATTGCACTTTGTCTTTTGCATTTTTTTCTGTTTTGTCTTTTTGTTGTTACGTCAGTATATTGCTGGAAAGTTAGATTTAACCCCAAAAGTGGGGAAAATTGACAAGGGGGGGCTAGTTCCGCGGATTCAGGGATAGAACGATGGAGAGAGAGAGAGAGAGAGAGAGAGAGAGAGAGAACAGGCTCCGAATCCACTAAATCTAACCAGCCACATTAGAACTTAATCACCGCTCCATCAGTACGGAAAACATTTTCCCCAGCTGTTCCGTTATGGAACTGTATCTAACCGCACACCGTGGGAACTGAGACAGTAGCAGCAAAATACAGTTACTATAGTAGTCTCCGAACCCAATTTCCGTTCCCGGAAGTGTTTCCTGTCCTCTGCTATTCCACTCGTGTAGTCACCCGGAAGGCGGACTGATGGAAACCACGGGATAAATTCCTTTCGCCTCCTCCCTGTTTGCCATGAAGCCAAATGTAGGGAGTATTAACTCTTTACCTTTTGGAAAACTGATTTCTCTGGTTTTGTGTTCATCCTGCAGATGGTATTAAAATAGGCTTATGACACTTAACTCGGTAAACACATGGCTTCCTCGCATCGTCTTTTGTCACAAGTTCTCAAAATAACCACAATTTGATTTTGAGGGATTCATGACAATGTATACCTGCTAAATCTGGTTCAAATTATAATCGGTGGAAATGCCACGAAAGTCTCGTTTTCTTTTCTACTTCTGGAAATTAAAACAAAAATAACAGTATAAAAATAGTCACTTAAGGTACAAAAATTTCGAGAATTTTGTATACAGCGCGCGCGCGCGCGCACACACACACACACACACACACACACACACACACACACACACACACACACACACACACACACACCGGGACGATACATAAGATCATCCCTCTTTCAAACCTTGTTAATCTTTTTAATTACCTGCTTTACTCACATTCAAGAACTACTTATTACTTTTCAATGACCAAATAGAATTAAAAATCAGTATTATAGAAACTTTGATATATTGTGAGCCAACTAATACTTTGCAACTCCGTTTTAAATAACATAACACAATTAATTGTACTCAACATTTCCATAATTATTATACTGTAATGGTAAATTAATTTGCATTCTGAAATTTCTACACGTTGTTTTGAATGAGGGTTCAGCATCATTTTTTCTTGAAGATTATATCATTAAGAGGTACACGTTTGCTGCAGGAGTAATCTACATGGGGAAAAAAAAGAAGAAAAGCTTAAGCAGTTGCTTTTAATATTTCTCAGTGTTTTCATCTTGCTTGGTATAAAGGACTTCTAAACAAGTTCCATTTTATGGACTGCTGACTGTTTTTGCAATGTGTATCCAGTTTTCTCTCTAACTGCCTACTGCGGTGATGATAGATTTTTTGACTTTTAAATTCTCCACTAACGCTGGTGTTCCCTATGATTCAGTTCTTTTTCCTTCGTATATGTTAATGACCTTCTATTAATTGGAAATCCTATCCGTAGTTTTACTGATGACAGCACGTTGCAGTCTACTTTCCCATTTGAGAAGTCTTGCCCTTCATAAACAGTTTCAACTTCTCGAATATTCACGAATTCCATAAATGCCGATCTCCAGTAGGACGAAGGTTTGTTGGTTGTAGTAGCGTTTTAGGCTCTTTAGCAACTTTGGCTATATTGCGCCGTATATAATATGTCTGTAAATTACATATGTTTTGTGGTCGATTCCTGTTTGCTGGACGAAAAACCCGCTTTTCAGGGAGGAAAAACCATGCTACCCTCGCCTGAGACCGACTAACTCAACTTGTGAAAAAGGCCTATAAAAAATTCCTCGCGTCATTGACGGGATTTGAACTGATGTCTTTTCCACCCGGTGTGGGGAGTCAATCCTTCAAAACTCAGTCCTATCTTATTTCTCTCAAAACAGTCTGCTGCTCCTATGCTCGTCTTCGATGACGCTACGATTTATAGACAAGATCACGTACAGGTGATGGGGAAAAAAAGAAAAAAAGAAGCACCAGGTTTGCTGAAAGCGTTAGGTTTATGCTAAACAGCGGAATCTACATGCCACTGACGAAGGCATTAAACATGCAAATTACATCTCAGCATGCTTAGTGTCATGTCTGTAAAGGCAAACCCGGCCTAACTGCATGTAATTATTGATACCATGTTGTCAAGAAATGACCTTAACGATTTCGAAAGGAGCATTATTGTTGGAGCACATTTCGCAGGAACGTTGGTCACTAAGACTGCTGAATTCGCTAATGTTTCACGAGGAACAGTTTCCAATGCCATATCTGTTTTGGAATTTAAAGGGAAGACATCATCTGCAAAAAGCAACAGTGAATCTTTTGCAGATGTCTTCTATTACCACATCGCATTAAGGTTAGAGATGTTCGAACATTAGTGCGATGTGCAAAGCGAAACCGGCTAGCAACAGCTGATCAGTCGTGTACAGATTTCAACGCAAAACGCTAAAGGCCAGTTTCGTCAACAACAAAAAAAAAAAAAAAAAAAACCGCCGAGAACTCCATAGAACTGGATGGATCATCATCATCATCATCAGCCATTTTCAATCCACTGCAGTATGAAGGCCTCTCCAGCAACTTTCCAGTTCCTTCTGTTTTTGTGCAATGGCCATCCATTTACTACCCACAAACTTATGAATTTCATCTATCCATCTCCGCCGTTGTCTTCCAGGTTTTCTTCTAGCTCCTCTTGGGTACCATTCTGTTATTTTCTTAGTACATCTGTCATCATATCTTCGAACTATGTGTCCTGCCCAAGACCATTTTAGTTCTTTAGTTTTGATAAGAATGTCCTTTACTTGAGTTTTCTGCCTAATCCATGTGTTTCGCTTCTTATCAAACAGTCTGATTCCCAATATGATTCGTTCCATTCTTCGCTGTGTAGTTCTCAGCTTCTCTTCCATTCTTTTGGTGAGTGCCCAAGTTTCACTTCCATAAGTCATGGTGGGGAGTATACATTGGTTCATTATTTTACGTTTCAGACAAACTGGAATATTGCTCTTCAGTATGTGACTATATTTCCTGAATGCTATCCATCCAAAATTTATTCGTCTCTTGACTTACAGCCATTTATCATTATTACAGCTAATAACTTGTCCCAGAAAAGTATATGACTCCACCTTTTCAATTACTGCTCCTTCAATCATTATGTTCCTTTCTGTGGCATATTTGTTCATCATTACTTTTGTTTTAGCCATATTCATCTTCAGTCCAAAATCCTTACTAACTGTGCATAACTGATTAAGATTTTCCTCTTATTCTTTAGAATCGTGGCTAATTCTAATTCTTTAGGATCGTGCAGATGACATCGTGAGACCACAATGTCATCTGCAAATCGTAAATTATTTAGGTACTCTCCATTCACATTGACTCCTTTCTGCGACCAATCTAATTTCTAAAAGCTTCCTCAGGGGCAGCAGTCAACAACTTCGGAGATATTGTGTCTCCTTGTCGATCTCCTTTCTCGATTTTAAATTTCCTGCTGTCTTTGTCTAGTCTAATAAATGAGGTAGCGTTCTCATATATTTTCTTCAAAATCATAATATATGGGGTATCTATGCCTTCTCTTTCCAGTGCCCGAAACATTGCCTTATGCTGTATGGAGTCAAATGCCTTTTCATAATCCACAAATGCTTTGCTTTCTCCATTAGCTGTGATATTACGTGAAGGTGATCCATAGTTGAGAATCCAGTCCTAAAGCCAGCTTACTCTTTCGGTTGATTCTCATCAAGTATTCTTTCTAATCTGTTAGCAATGACTCTTGTGAACAACTTGTAGATGTGGGATAACAAGCTAATTGGTCTATAATTTCCAATTCCTGATTTAACTCCTTTCGTATGCAGCAAAACTATGATTGCATTATTCCACTGCTTAGGCGTCACACCTTTTTTAATGCATTTTGTGAAGAGCCTTGCCAGTTTGTGTTATGCCCCTTCTACAGTAACTTCATCTTCCCCCGGGGGTTTCTGATTCTTTATTTTCTTCAACGCCTGTTTTACCTCATCAGCAAGAATATCGGGTATGTCGTATGTAATGCTAATTTGCGATCCATCTTTCCCACTGCTGGTATCATTCCCTCGCTCCTTGTATAATTCTCTATAGTAGTATTCTGCTATTTGAATTATGCTTTCTCTGCTATTTGAATTATGCTTTCTCTGATATTTATAAGTATACCATCGCTATTCTTCAGTTTCAGTATCATTTGTCTTTCTGTATTACTGCTCATGGCTGCTGATTTAAGTCCTTTGTTTTCCCTTAATACTTGTGTTAAATCTTCTTATGTCCTCTCCGAGCCTCTTTCTAATGGCTTTGCATAACTCAGTATACTCAATTTTCTCCTTGTCATCTTGCTCTTCATTTTTCGCCTTCGGTTCATCATAACAAGTGTATCTTGACTAATTTTTTCTTCTTTGGATTTATTTTTCCCTATAGGTTTCTTGGACTTTATCACTTTCAGAAAGTTGTAATATTCCTCGTCGTCTTGGTCCTGAGCAGTCTGCAGAAGCTCAAACTTGTTCTTAAGTTCCAGTACATACTGCTCTTTCTCTTCTTCTGTTATCTCAAAGACCTTCGTATTATGTACTCGAGTCAATTTTTTTCCTTTCCTTTCCTTTCCTACATCTATATCAAGTGTGCATCTTACCATTCTGAGATCACTTCCAACATTTACCTTGTTCAGGACGGTAACATCATTCACGATATATCTTCTGTCAGTGAGGATGAAGTCTATTTCATTAGTTGTTAATCCATTTTGGCTCTTCCGTCTCCACTTTCTGTTCACCCTTTTCTTGAAAAAAGTGTTCATTACTGACAATCCTTGAGATTCTGCAAGTTCCACAAGTCTTTCACCTCTTTTATTTCTTTCACCAATTCCAAAATTTCCTATAGTTCCCCTTTCTGTGCTGTTTTGTCTTTTTCCAACCTTAGCATTGAAGTCCCCCATAATAATAGTGTATTGGGTTTTCTGCTCATCTGAAAGACTCTCAATTTCGGTGTACATTTCTTCAACCTCTTCATCATCATGGCTCGATGTTGGTGCATAAATCATTATAACTTTTAGCTTGTACCTCTGAGAAATCTTGAGTATTAGTCTTGACACCCTTGGTGATGTAATTTTGAATTCTAAAATGTTGTTTTTTATATCTTTATGGACCAGAAACCCAACTCCACCTTCGCTCCTTTCACTCTTTCCATTGGTGTACAGCAGATTTCCACTGGAAGGTGCCTCCGTAGCCAGGTGGGCAGGAGCGGCAGTGCATAGCACACGCTTCTTGATTAGACTGGGGTTCGAGCCCGTGACCACCAAATACAGAGGATGCGGAAAGGTCAGGGAATGACCACCGCATATCCCCGGAGCAATATGGCCTTAGTTGCTAATGCTCATAAAAACCAAATGGATGGATATCATGGTAGAATTGCATTTTACAAGCTGCTTAACACATCTGACAACGCACATCCCTGTGTCTAGTGGTGCAAAGATCACAAGCAGTGGGCTCTTCATCAGTAGAGGAATGTGATATGGTCCGACGATCCTGCTACACTCTGTTTGTGGCAAATGGACAAGTGTACGTGTGGCGGCGCTAATCGAAAGAAGCTTACAACGCTGTTTGCTTGTTTCCGACTGTTAGGTTTTGGTGGTTCTGTAGTTAGTTTGAAGGCCTAGAGTAATTGGTTTTAATACGTGATCGAAATGAGCCAGATTGGATCGCTTGATATTTAACTTCAAGGAACAGTCTCAAGAAACTCTACAAGGTTGTGGCATTTTTTTCTCTCCTCCAATGTAAAATTTTTTAATTCTGTTGATTTCAACGTTAAATATATCCCTCATCCAACTTTTATTTCATTTCATTTAGGATAAGTTTATCATGCAATTTGCTCACTACTCTTCAAAGCTTGAAGGTGTTGGACTAAAATGTTTTACATTTCATCAGATTGCTCTTCATTTGCCACTAATTATTGTAAGAAGAGAATTACATAGTATTTCTTAAAGACTTATTATTAATAAAAAGAAACACCAATAAACCTCTTTAATTACTTTTAGATTAAATTTATCGTGCTAAAAAATAGGTTACAGAAATTTCAGTCGTGTGCATTCACAAGAACTAAACCTTTGCTCCAACACAAAGCCTTACTTAAAAATTTGGCAACGTTTCTGGATTCCTTGTGAAATTTTCTCATCCTAATGAAAAGGGCGAGCATAAACTTATGAACTTATTAATATACAGTGTATGGAACCTGAATGAAATAACTAAACTTTAAAGAGCTTTACTTTAACTCTTCATAAATGATGTAGTCTATGCGAAGAAATAATGTCACCACCATTATGGAATCATTGTTGCATTCTATACACAGCATGATATATAAAAAAAAAAAAAAAAAAAACAATATTGATACTGACATTGTAAAACAGGCCTTGAGCTTTCAGTTGCATATCACAAAACTTAATATTGATATTTCTTACGATCTAATTCATCCTAGAAGTTCTCTCTAGGATTGAGGTCGGTTCCTGGCTAGTACAACTTTGCGATGCTTAATGCCACCATAACGCGTGATGACATGGAGCGTTGCCCTGCTGAAACAGGTGTGGGCCTTTCCCGACTTGCCGCCACAACTTAGGCAAAGCATTATTGTCCAGGACTCCTAGATAGATCTCAGCATCCATGGTTTTGTCCAAAACTGCCAATGGTCCCAGAACAAACCACGAAACAGCCCTAGACCATCACGCTGCCTCCGCCAAACTTCATTGTCCGTCAGGTAGATTTTCTGGGCATCCGCCACACACCCAGGCATGATCATCTTACTGGTAGACCACGTACCGTAAATCGTCACGCCACAGCACAACTTTCCGCTGATGTGTGGTCCAAAAGGGGCGAGCCTTACACCTAGCTAGACGGAGTGTGGCATCAGGGGCGTATTCAGGGTGGGGGCAGAGGCGACATATGCTCCCTTAACCATGTGTGTATAAGTGTTCCTAGGTCTATCTAAAAAAAATAAAACACATTCAGAAACCTTCTCGTCGTTTCTCTCCCCCTTATAATGATACCTGGTTATGGGAATGTGTGGTATTAGTCGGGGTGAATAGTGGCTTATGAACGGCTGCACGACCATGTTAACCTATCCAGCGTCTTTCGCACCTGTACCTGCGTGTGCTGGGACAACGTCAACCTGCTTTCCGAGTGGACGATCTTATGCGGGGCTCTCCGTTCACTTTCCGTCAACTTTAGCACTGAAATCTCAGGAAACTAGGTGGCAGGGCCTGCCAGAGTGAAATAAAATAAAAATACTGGTGTACCTGGTCTGCCTACACGGGGCCAAGTGTGGGCAACGTTGAGTCCCAACAGGAGTTCAGCGGCTAAATGGCCGTATGAACAACGATACCCAACACAACACACATTTTTAAATCTCTGGCCTCAACAGTGTTCTGTTTCACATGACAATGTATACTACGCGGAGATGGGGGGAACCCCCGGTGCCGTCTGACAACTAACACACTACACTTTCCGTCAACTTCGATGGTTTCCGGGTCGTTTCGTGATAGTTTTAACACCAGTCGTCGAGATTTTCAGTGTCGTTGAAATGTCACGTACAGATCAACTTCTTATGTGACACTATTATCATTCCGCGGTGGAAGTTCAAAACGCAGCATCTTGCATTTACAATCGTACTACTACGAACATATTTATAGTTGTCTGATACGTGGTGCTGAGACAGGACGTGACTAACTCTTAATGAGGAGTGTCCGGATATTATAATTGCACTGCAGTGTACGCTTTTCTACTGTACGAAGATATATTCAACCTCACCACCCATTTTTTCGTGAACCCATTAAAATGTATTCACGAACCTGCGGGAGTTCATGGATCCCACTTTGAAAACTGTTATTGACAAGCGAGCAGTTCATAATCATAATTGAAGGCTGAATTACAGATTCGGTAATTCAGAATATTACTAGAATCAGCAATTTCCAGCAACTCGTTAGAGGATGCTTGACTGTAGTCTTTTAGATTGATTTGCACAAAGTCGCTCTTTAAAATGCATACCCCATTGTTTCGTGCTGTAGGGTCACACCATGTCTGATTTAGTCGAACTCAGGCATCAGATCTTTGCATTTCTTTTTTCATTTTCCTCGTCGGATTTTATTCCTGGCAGACTATCGTAGAATGCATGCAATTTGCACACACAGTATTGCGATATCTCATATTGTCTCTACGCAAATAGCACGAAACTAATCGAAAATTAAAAAAATTAATTACTTTGACGTCTGGCAGTAATCAACATTTAATAATTTCTTATTCTGGAACTCTTTCCTCTAGACGTAGCACTTATTTCTACACAGCAACAAGAGACAATTTTTTTCATTCTGAAGGTTCTGAACACACGGATCTGCATTATAAAATTAATGCATTTTCATTACGCTTTTTTATATGAAAAAGGATAAAAATAAATTTTCTGTTTATATCCCCAAATAGTCGCACAGAATCAGAGGAGTTTACAGGATCGCGACTACATAATTCCGATCTCTAAGTAATTCTCCAATGGGGCGAAGAAAACTTAGTTAATTTTAATATTTATAAAAATTCAATCCTCTATTATTTCTTGCAAAAAAGAGACTACTGCTCCTATATCAGTATGTCATCGAAGATGACATACTGATAGGAGCAGTAGTGATATCTAGACAAGGTAATATATCTCTCGTGGCACATCAAAAATATTGCTTCCTCTGCATGAAAAAAGAAAAAAAAAAAAAAACCTTTTCATTTTTGCTCTTGGCATTATTTTTCTTCCAAACGGCACTCACTCTGTACAAATCTCGAATTCGCCTTGTCATGGAGAATTGTTCCTATATCTCGGTTGATGACTTCGAAACCTCTCAAAGTTCCATTCAAAATAAAGCATCCATTTTAATTAATGAACCATATATTACAAAGTCTTTCCTCTCTCTGTTTCATAGATGTTCTGCTTTTGCTGTGCGCCTTTTCTATAGATACTTCCTTTTGCATTGACATCTGTAATTGCTCCACTCTCACTCTCTCTCTCTCTCTCTCTCTCTCTCTCTCTCTTATTTAAACCAGTCCGACTACGTGCCGCGCAACCACTCAGCATCAATCTGTGCCCAGCTCAACTCGCAAAACCAACTTTTTCTCTTCCAAATTTATTCTTTCTTCTGTTCTCTGGAACGACCTTCCTTCACATGTATTTCCCGGAAATTGCAATCTATAGAAATTAGTATAATGTTAAAAAATTTTTGCCTTTTCACCCTTCAATCCATGCACTGTACGAAGTACTATAGCTTCTTAATATCTTTCGTGTTTGAGGTTTTTATAATAATAATAATAAAAACTATTTATGGATTATATCAAACATGGATTTCAACGTGATACTATCACTTATGTTACTGTTATTGTAGTTTAACTTCTAACGTTCTGATCCTGTGGCCAATTCGGAGTATATAACAAAAAATGTATTTTACATTTATTTCAGAAATGATCATAAGTTTCTTCTGTCACACGCACAATTCTAAATGCTGATTTATCGATTTAAATAGGGCTATGTTATAGGCCTGATAATTCTGATGAGTACAACGAACAGCTGTACAAAGAAATAGAATGGGCCAATAAATCAGATTGACTTATAATGGGGGATTTTAATTTTCCAGACATTGACTGGGACTTGTGGGTTGGTCACTCACGGACTAGCCAAACTTTTGTGGATTTATTGAATGACGGTTTTCTACAGCAGCACGTTAGAGAGGCAACAAGAGAGAGTAATACTCTTGATCTGATTACCAGCAGTGATTATTCATGCTTTAAGAATCTGCAGATAACCACTAGGTGGCGGTGATCACAGTGTACTGATTTGGGATTTACTTAAAGATGTAACTATAATTAGTGGTAAGCGTTCGTGGGTAGCATAGTTGGTAGGATCGCCGTCTTCTTACACCGGCTGGAAAAGACCTGAGTTCGAATCCCGTCGACGGGAGGAATTTTTATGGGTCTTTTATCGAGTTTTAAACCATGCTATCTTTGGTCTCAGGCGAGGATAGCATGGTTTTTCCTCCGGGAAACTCGTGTTTTTCGTGCAGCAAACATAAAATCGACTTCAGGACACACGCAACTTACAGACAATATACACGGAACAACATGGCTTTAATTTCCGATGCGCCTAAAACTCAACAACAACCCTCAAGGGAGGAGTGTTTGCTTTCATAAAGGTGACTAGAGTGGTCTCGGACAGTTCATCGAATTCTATACAGTCGGACCAACTGATAATGTTGCCATCAGCAAATTCTAAATGAGAAGCGTTCAAGGAAATAATCACAGAAGCTACCAGGCTTTTCATACCAACTAAGAAATACTCTTCAAGGTATAGGCCTAAAAGGATGTCAGGTGAACTCATAAAACTTGTAGCAGAAAAGAAAAATGCATGGCTTGCATATAAATTATCGGGCGAAACAGAAGCCTATGGTAAGTACAAACTACTCTGTAATCAAGTCACAAAGGGGTCAGGCAAGCGAAGGCAGATTGCTAGAACTCTTTGGCAAAGAAAAACAGCAAAGACTTGTTTACTTATGTAAACACTAGAAGGAAGGGGATGAATTAAATTGGTCCACTCTATATAATGGTTTGACTGTTGATGATCCTGCTCAGGTTGCTAACAAACTAAATGAGTATTTTGAATTTACATTCACACAGGTATTCTTTCGGGAAGGCGGATGCCGGAAGTTTGCCTCGGATGCCGGTGACATAAGGAATTGCAGACCTGTTAGTTTAACTTCTGTTCCAGAGAAAATAATGGAGTTACTGGTAAAAGAAGTTATGCAGGATCATCTACACAAGGCAGCAATTATACTTCAAACATAGCATGGATTTGTTAAGGGGAAATCTTGTGTGACCAATTTGATTGGATTGTGACCAATTTGATTGGATACCAATTTGATGTGACCAATTTGATTGGTGTGGTCACAAAGGGACTGGATGCAAAAAATAATTTTGATATCATATACTGTACTTGGATTTCAGGAAAGCTGTTGATGCTGTTGCACATAAATGACTGCTGTACAAATTGAAGCAGTGTGGCATTAAGGGCAAGTCTGCTATGGATAAAGGGATGGTTGAGTTGGAGAAGACAGAGTGGTAAGCAATATGCATTGTCCTTCGTGGTACTGGGGGATTCTACTAATGTTATTAGTAAATTCCCCCAGGATTCGGTGTTGAGCCCATTGTTTTCTGAATTTATCCATAATATTGATATAGGCTTATGAGGCTTAATGTCCAAGTTTGCAGACGATACAGAGATGTCGAAGTTTGCAGGGGATGTTGGCAGGTTGGTTAATGATAATGTGCTACGGTAACAGGATCTAGAAAGGTTAGGCATATGGGCTGAGAATAGCAATTGAAGTTTAACATTCATAAATGCAAATTACTGCATATGGGTAGCAGTAACCCAGTAAGAGTAACGTACCAACTGTGTGGTACTATACTCAGGGTAGTGGAGAATGAAGAAGACGGCGGTAATTGTGCAGTCAGATATGAGGTTCTCTGAGCAGTGCAGTCAAGCTGTCAGGACAACTAATGGGGTTTTGTCAATGATATACAGGAATTTTGCTAGCAGGGATAAGGAGGTGATTATCCCATTCTATAAGGCAGTGGTCAGGCTACATTTTGAGTACTGCATACAGGTGTATGAGACCTAATTTTAGGAAGTATGTGACGCTGCTGGAACAAGTACAGAGAGTGGCGAGGGGAACAGAGAGGTGCAATTTGCAATTTTCAGTTCTGCAATTTTCAGCGTCTGGAGACTAGGCACCTTCTTGGTAATCTGATTGAAGTGTTTTGCTGGAACAAACTTGCATCTGTTGTTGTGGAAGTTGATAGCTTAAATAAATTCAAGGAAGAACTAGACAGACTATTTGAAGGAATTAATATGTGAAATGGGAATTTTTTTTTTTTTTTTTTTTTTTGGTCTTATGCTGTATAAACTTGCTTTCTTGCATCACTGCTAATGCTAATATAGAGAACAAACATAGTAGGTCTATGATTAAACTGTCGTAGTACGTAGGATTATAAGTATATTTATAATAAATGTTTGTAGGGAGTAATAAAGGGCAAAGAGACTAAGTACAGTATTATGAATATCCGACATTTCCAGCTAATGAGAGGCAGTCAGTAAGTTTTTATGAATAATCTCCATACGGAGGGGAACGCGCTGCTTCTTTATAAGGGGGGAATGAAACTTGTAAACCAAATTGGCTGTTTGTTCTTTGGGGGAAAAATGCTGTTATATATTAAGTGATTTCTAAACTTAAAACAGTTTAATAAAATGCTTTATTAGTAAGTATTCCTTAATAAATATTAAAGTTTAATGCAGTTTAATATTTATTAAGGAAGAGGAAAAAGCGAATGAAAATCCTCCGAACAGAGCGAGTAATGAAGAGAGAGACAGTCCGTGTCTGTGGGTGTGCTAATGTGACCGTTGTGTGATTTGTAGCACAAGCGTTGCACTCCGAGCAGCTAACAAATTGGAAGCTACTTTACGAGACAAGACGATTCCTCTGTTTCTCTTCTTACTGACTGATCGGCTTTATGTAATAAAAACAAGGTGGTGATGTCAGCACATGTGCGCTTAAACCGGTGTATTGCAGGGAGGAAGAGATCGCACCCTACATTCTTGACGTAAATAAGATAAGGCAGACGAACCATAAGACAATTAATTGAAGACTAGAAATACAAAGATCCGTGTCCATGGATGCTGATCTTCTTGGATAAGATTCTATTAATCATATCAAGAATTCCGTAAGGTTTAATTCTTATGTGGTCAATTAAGTTTTGGTGAACTCCTACACACAAGCCACGGGTAAGGAAGGAAAGTTAATTGATTTGCAGCTTAGGTAAGAATACGATGAAGCTTATGTTATTTGACAGCCCACAAGTTCATATCACGTGAAAATAGAATTTCCTTGAACTTGCTGTTCTCCCTACAATTAGCGTCTACGTATTGTATTTTTTTTTGTTGTCATTGATGGTCTACAAACACCACTCTTCTCAATTATGTGAAATAACTCATTTCAGCACTTTAACATAAACCTCTGGAGAACTATTTAAATAGCGGATATAGTGTATCATTCCAGAAGTTTTAAAAAATGTAACACTTTTTTATATAGTGTTTTGATATTCTTTTATTTTTTTCATTCTGATTTATTTTCTGGACGTCTAAAATCTTATTTCATTCCTTTCCCATTCATTTTATATATGCTCATACAATCTTTATGGTACGCATAATGGTTGTATTTTTATCAGAATGATTAGTTGTAAACTCCTGACTTCGTGTCATGCCGAAGTATAAACAGAACATCGTTTTTTGATAATAACGAATCCATACTATTTCCATACCATTCAGTAACACAGACAGTCTCTGTTTTGGTCATTCGTGTAATCACCAAAATTATCAACCTGAGAGGCTCATATGCAGTACATTTTCTTATACACACAGCGAATATTTTTTAGGACTGCCTTCCAAGGACCGATCCGTGATATTTGGCGCTCGTGTGCAAAGAAATCGGTTCCCCGAACCCCAAATTTTTTGTTCCAACAAAAATTTTGTATACTTACTTCACGTTTGTGTGTGAGGAAGAACATAAATTATATTTTTACTACAAATGCATATACTTATATTATTTATTAAATTACTTGAAAATGAACATTGTATAAATATTACAATATATGTATTACCAACGAAGGGCAGCTGCCACGGACGTCTAGGTTTAGCGCGCCCCTATCATGATCAGCCTGTGAAATGCACACATACGCCTTGGATCGACCGTGCCTCTCCCCCTGCAAGGTAACTAACTGAATGTATTTTGGATTTATTTTAAGGGATGTAGGCTGACAGTAAACATATCTGGCATTTTGCTACAGAGAATTTGCGACCATTAAATTGTGACGCAGTCTAGCCGATTTTGAATGTTTAATGGTAGTAGGAACCAGCAAGTGCGAGTATCATCACAATAGTGGCCATCATGGCGCGTTCGCCCCCAGCAACATCAGTATCAGTATTCCAAGTTATTCGAAATGTAAGGAGAGAGAGCTAAACGTTTCAACCCTTGTCAGTCGTCTGTGTTCGAATCTCGTTTGAGATCTTGGGAGTTCTTAAAGACCTCTTCAGTCGGAGCTGTAGTTAGTCGATTTCAGGCAGCGAAAGTAGCGTTTATTCCTCTCCTCTCACCCCGAGTTATTCCGAGGTTTTCAGCGTGTACAACCAACATGCAATTCGATCCGTGACCACAAGTTTGTACAGACAATAATAAAAACCATATCAACTGATTTACCGTGTGAACTGATGCACCACGACCAAAGTAGTTGGTGTTCCACGGCTTCCCTAAACAACTTCAAGAGCCCACTCTCCATTTTCAGAAAGTATGCTAAAAATTATTGAAAATTTATAAGTGAAATCACATCTTAATTGTGTCATAAACATATCAGCCATCGCAGTCCTTCTAGAGAGGACGATGAGCGATGGTTGAAAAGGACGTGAATGGACAATTTAAGATCCAAAGTATATACTTAAACCTGGAAATTATGACAATTTAACGAATTAAATTACATATTTCAACTGATAATAAAAGACTAAAATGTTACAACTAAAAAAAAAAAAAAAAAAAAAGTTATTCATCACATTTGTATTGCAGTAATAATATCACATATGTGAGACATTAAACCAGGTTAAACTGCTATTTATTTATTTTATTTATTTCTGTACAGAAGTTTTTTGGAGTGTATATATTTAATTCACTCAGATTTCTTTGATTTATCAACACTATACCCACACAAAATTTAAAACGTGCAAATTATTCAAATTAACAACATTAAAATCTAATAAAGACCTGATGCTCATTTGGGACGAGAGCTTCATTTTTGTTTTAGAAATTTCATTACCTTGTCACAACTCGTGACACCTGAGATGATCAAGTCCTGACAAACATTCAAGGAAAAGAAAGGAAATGTAGTACCCACGGCGCTCAAGATCCAAACACTTCTTCCGCCTAATTCTGTTCACCAGTGTAATATGATTTGCCTTGAAGTTAACAAGCCTAACAAACACACTATGTCCACTATACAACATAAGATGCAACAAAATACTGTCGTGAACATCCTCACATATCCAGTTCTGACGAAGGCATACTATGGAGATGTTTTCTAGTTTTGTTTGTTGTCTTACTGATGCCTTTAATTAGAACTTTCAGTGCCTCTTAACTTAGACCTACGAAATGACATGTCCCAGCTGGATATACATCATGCTCATGCATTCACTACATCTTAACTTATAGAAGCTATCAATTCATTGCGTGCCATGGCCGCACGTGGATATCCTTATTGATTTACTGAAGACTCAATCGTTTCTCATTGACTGGAATGGTTACTAGGTTAAGCCATTCTCCAGTAAATGAGAAACGATCGAGTCAAAAATCTCAACCTTCTGGGGAACTTGCCACTGGTGGATTCCAACGCCAATCCCACAAGAAATTCAGACTTCAAGAGATTTTTCCCATACCAGATGCTGAAACAAGCCGAAGTTGAACTAGAGACGATCTAAAGTAGGCGAAAGATCGGAAATATAGGAAAATAGTAATAGTATTCGCCATATAGCGCAAGGAAGCCAAAGGCTTTTGCTGCACTGGCAAAAAAAAAAAAAAAAAAAATTACAAGCAGATAAGAAAATGCGAATTATATGCTTCCCTCCTCAGAGGTAACTATCCAGTTGACCTTTGAATTTATTCAAATTGTCAGCCTCAACTACGTGCGAGGGCGACTTGTTCCAGCAATCGATGACTCGTTGGCTAAAATAAAATTTCCTAGAATCTAATCTAAAACGCAACCCCTGTATAAAAAAAAAAAAAAAAAGGTCGAAAGTAAACTAAATAGGAAAGCTAAACATAAGAACTGAGTCCGGTTGATTTAGATACTATATAACTAACAAACTTATTAATCTATAAAGAAAAAAGTAATCATCAGATAAATAAATCAGTATATATCTAGCAGTGGCGCATTCAGAAATTTTGTTTGGGGGGGGGGGGTTCGTATATTCCACATTGGCAGCTTTTACAAGTGTCAGTGCGTGAGAGTTGAATTATAAAATGAAATGTTCTTAGGGAACATTTCATTTTATAATTGTTCCCTCATTAGTTCCCTCTTAGCCAGATAGAACAAAATGCACAAAGAGACGATAAAATTCGTCTGTTTTTGTCTCGGGAACAAAAGCACTGAATACTGTATTACAATATTCGAATCAAGTTCTTCTGCTTTTCGAATGTATTTCGCATTTATTGCTCTCATTATGATTTAAAGATAACCATCATTGTGCACATGTCATAAAACTCAACGTTTGGATAATTATTTTCAATGGAGAACAACAGGAAGAATGGAGGCAGAATAAAGTCAAGCCGAAGGTTCGAGGTGGATAATGTGATCCACTGCCTTGTAAACAAAATCTGAAACTAGTTCAGAAACACGCATTGTCTCTCAAAGACCTGTCCAACGCCGTCCTTTTGTCGTCTCCAACGCAGTATGATCGTCATCTGGCTCCAACAGCGCGGCATAATAAAGACTTCAGAGCAAGCACGGTAATTTCTGCGAAAATTTCTCGATCTATCGGAGTTTTATTCACTCACACTGCCTGCAGAATGCTTGGTGAGAGGAGTCTTTATTCACGAGGGCCAGCTACTTGTGTTCCTTTTAAACCGTATGCACGTGCATGGTTGGTTTTGTATTCCCTTTTGCCCGCCCTTGTCCATATACAGGTGTCTCAAAAATACACGGCATAACTTCAGGAATGAGTTCCTCATATGTAGACAATAAAAATATTTTATATCAAACATAGTTCCGGAAATGCTTGGTTTCCGAGTTTTGAAGGTCTGTCTATGACACTTAAGTGTCACTTAGTTATAATTGTTCGAAATGTCTGTCTATGACACTAACTATGACACTTAGTTATAATTGTTCGAAATGTCCACCTTCTGCCTGAATACAGGCCTCACATCGACGTCTTATGGACTCGCGAAGACGATGCCAAATTCCTGGCATGTTTCGTATTGTCTCACAACCTGTCACAATTCGATTGCGGAGAGTTTCCACATCAGCTACCGGAGTCGAATACACCAATGACTTTAAATGGCCCCACAAGAAGAAATCTAGTGGGTTTAAATCAGTTGAGCGGCCTGACATCGACGTCTTATGGACTCGCGAAGACGATGCCAAATTCCTGGCATGTTTCGCATTGTCTCACAACCTGCCACAATTCCATTGCGGAGATTTTCCACATCAGCTACCGGAGTCGAATACACCAATGACTTTAAATGGCCCCACAAGAAGAAATCTAGTGGGTTTAAATCAGTTGAGCGTCGATTCAGGTAATTGCGGGCTATGTGGCTGAAATGTGCGGGAGCGCCATCGTTCATGAAGTGTGCTTGTTGACGAATGATCAGTGGCGTGTCGTCCAAGAAACCAGGCATGTTGTTTTCCAGAAAGTTTCTGTACGCCTGCCCTGTGAGTTTGTTTGGAAGTGCATGGGGACCAAACAACTTATCACCAAAAACACCCGCCCAGATGTTGAGGCTGAACCGCTGTTGGTGATGTGATTGGAAGAATTGCATGTGGGTTTTCCTCAGCCCATACATGCTGATTGTGAAAGTTTCGGATTCCGTCTCGTGTGAACTGTGCTTCATCTGTGAATATCACTAAGGCAGGAAAGTGAGGAGTTGTACCACACTGTTGCAAGAACCACTGGCAGAACATTACTCGCGCAGGGTAATCTGCTAGTGACAAGGCCTGTACCCGTTGCAGATGGTAAGGATACAGTTGGTGTTCTCGCAACGCTCTCCAAATAGTCGAACGTTGAACAGCAAGTTGCATTGCTGTTCTGCGTGTGCTGATTCCAGGAGTGGCATGCACAACATCCAAAATCTCCTCCTCTACTTCAGGAGTCGTAGAACTTGGTCGTCTTCTGTGGGCAGCACGAGGTGTAAAGGTCCCATGTTCACAAAGGCGGCGATGGATACCTTCAAACGTTTTGCTGTCTGGACATCTTCGTTCTGGGAACCTTTCGTAGTATACAAACGACGAGCCTCCAGAGCATTGCCGTCCGCCAAACCGTACGTAAAGTGCATATCCGCTTTCTCCTGATTTGAGTACATGGTCGGAATGGAAAACCGCCAGATTCTGTCAGTACCTTGTGATGAAGGAAATCACCTGCGGGAGATAAGACATTCCGGTTAATAACTCGGGAACCAAGCATTTCCGGAACTATGTTGATATAAAATATTTTTATTGTCTACATATGAGGAACTCATTCCTGAAGATATGCCGTGTATTTTTGAGACACCCTGTATATATACACAGAAAGAGCTCCTTGAATTGGAGTCGGCAACATTTCGACTGGATCCAGTAAATAGTGGACCATGGTATTCACTCGATGTTTCCAAGATTTAATCGAATTCTCATTGCACTTTTACCTGCAAGGATCGGAGATTTTATTTTTATAATTTAGTAATATAAATATACAGAGTGAATTTACTTTTACATAGCAACTTTACATAATATTTGTGCTACCTGGGCAAAAAGGCCCCTATGCACATAATTCGGATTGGGCCGCCAGGTGTCACTTGGCGAAGACGTAGAATTTTGTAGGTGCTGAAAACGGATAAGTTTTCCTTGAAATTTTATCGTATTTTTGATTAGTTAACGTATTAATTTGTGTTTTGCAAATAGATTAAATAGGCTTAGTAGCGTTCGCTAGCTTATTTTTTAAATTTAGCTAGTGATTTTGTAAGTTACAACTCGCTACTCATACCGCTATCGTTCCGGTGTTTTGGTGGGAATATCGTAGCGTAACCAGTAGTTCAAAAGAATAATAGGGTTTATGTTGTAATAAATAAGTATTTTGAAGGTTTTAATCACCTTTTGGGCATATATTTTTTGCATTTAGCTAAGAATATAACTAATTTAACATTGTGATCGTTACGGTATAGCGTAACTTTATAACGTATATCTCGAACTTGATAGCTGAGGTATAAAGTAAAACTATATAGCGGAATACGTATTACTGCAATAGCTTAGTATAGTATAAACTAATCAATTAAATGTATTAAAGTTATTTATTTTCATTGTTAATTAATTAAATCGTATTTAAACGGAAATCATTCTCCAGACTAGAGCAGCAAAGCAACGTACACAAAGTAGCGGGAGTGGTGTGGCTCGAGGGAGAACTGAAAGGAAAGATTTTCCAACGCATCACAGCCTAAAAAAATGTGCAACTTGTGAAAGGTTTACGGAATGCTTGGCAATATCATGTCCTGCTAGAGAAAGCTGGAGCGGGACACGATATTGCCAAGGGGTATGTCTTTGTATGTGCTCGATGTAAGCAGCGTGAGGAAGTCAGGCGCCAACTCAACCTTGTTACGGGCCTTTATCAGAGCTTGATGAACAGGGTAAATGCCCTCGAAAGACAAATTGTGGGGACCCATCAAACTCTCAGCTGCCCACATCAGTGCCAGAGCTTGGACTTGATCATCAGGCAACACAGCAGCAACCTTCAGGGCAGAATGCTCTGGTCCCACAGGAGCTAGTTATTGTCAGTGACTCTATTGCAGGGAGACAGGAAATGTATTGTGCAAAAAGGATAGGTGGAATAGGACCAGGGTATGTCTGCTAGGGGCAAAAGTTGATGATGTTGTAGAGCAGATATCATCTTTTAAGGACACAAAGGGTGATATTGTTGTACATGTTGGCACTAATGTCATTAAGAGTAGGAATTACTTAACAAATACAGGTTGAACGTGGAAAAACGTCGCGAGTAAGGGTTACATTTGAAAGTGTCTGCAATTCTGCCTAGACTCCATAGGAGGAAGTATATGATGAGAGCCTTGTCAATCAATTGGACCCTGGAGAGATCGTGCATGGCTCAAGGAGTAGAATTTTTCTCAACGTGGTCTGTGTTTGTTAACAGGAGAGACTGCTTCTACAGGGATGGGGTACACTTAAATAGAGAGGGGCAAGAATATTTTGCTGATGCTATTGAGGCAGTGTTAGATGGGTGGAAAAACTGCTAGCTTGGGGGGGGGGATTCACTGACTAATAGATTAACCGTAGCCACAGGCAGAGGTAAAAGTGATTCTTGCACTGCTTCTATTGGAATGAGCAGCAGCCTGGAAAGCGAGGTACTGGGGATTTCAGTGCCTGCTGGGAGTCATCATGGAACAAATAAATACATGGGTTGTGTTAGGGTACAGAGAGTACGAATAGGTGCATGTACACCAATGCTAGGAGTATAGTAAATAAATTTGATGAATTTGAGGTGCTGATGAAGACATCAAAGGCAGATGTTGTTGCGATATCAGAGAAATGGGGTATAAACTAGTCTGTAATCAAGTCACAAAGGAGGTTAGGCAGGCGAAGGCAGATTACAAGAAATCTTT
This sequence comes from Mastigoproctus giganteus, assembly GCF_048544385.1. Lineage (NCBI taxonomy): Eukaryota > Metazoa > Arthropoda > Arachnida > Uropygi > Thelyphonidae > Mastigoproctus > Mastigoproctus giganteus. Next base: position 177,934,794 of record NC_143579.1, on the reverse strand, counting down.
GGCAAAGGATGCAAAGAAAAACAGCGAAGAGTTCTTTACTTATGTAAACTCTAGAAGGAAAGGGATGAATCAGATTGGACCACTTAACCTAGATGGGTTGACTATTGATGATCATGCTCAGGTAGCTGATAAACTGAATGAGTATTTTGCATCTACATTCACACATTAGGAGTTATTCAGTGAAGGGAGTGCCAGAAGTTTATCAAACGCTAACAGGGAGCTAAGTGATTTTGTAATAACTGAGAGCAAAGTGGAGGAGAAATTGTTGAAGTTAAACATAAGGACGGCACCTGGTGTGGACGAGATCTATCCAGTTATATTGAAGGAAGCAGCAAATGAAGTAAGCAAACCCTTAGCCATAATTATGAGAGCTTCCTTGGACTCAGGGGAGGTCCCCATGGATTGGAGTTGTGCAAATGTATCACCAATTCATAAAGGAGCTTCAAAAGGTGACACAAGTAACTACAGGTCTGTTAGTTTAACTTGTGTTCCGGTGAAAATAATGGAATCACTGGTAAAAGAAGAATTGCAGGATCTAGACAAGACTGCAGTAATAGTTAAGACAGAGCATGGGTTTGTTAAAGGGAGGTCTTGTCTGACCAAATTGATTAGATACTATGATGTGGTCACAAAGGAACTGAATGCCAAAAATAATTTTGATATCATATTCTTGGATTTCAGGAAAGCTTTTGATACTGTTGCACATGAAAGACTGCTGTACAAATTGGAGAGTTATGGCATCAAGGGTAAGCTGCTACAATGAATAAAGGGATGGTTGAGTGGGAGACGACAGAGAGTGGTAATCAATGGACACTGCTCTTCGTGGACAAATGTTATTAGTGAAGTTCCCCAGGGTTCGGTGTTGTGCCCATTGTTGTTTTGTATATTTGTCAATGATATTGATGAAGGTATATCGGGTTTAATGTCGAAGTTTGCAGATGATACAAAGGTTGGCTGGGTTGTTAACGACAGTAAAGACAGTATGCTACTCCAACTGGATCTAGAAAAGTTGGGAAAATGGTCTGAGATGTGGCAACTGAAGTTTGACACAAATGCAAAGTACTGTATATGTGTAGCCATAATCGAAGAGAAACGTGCGAGCTGTGTGGTACTACACTCAGGGAAGTGGAAAGTGAAAAAGACCTGGGGTAATTGTGCAGTGAAATATATAAAGTTTGCTGAGCAGTGCAGACGGGCTGCCAGTGCAGGTGATGGAGTCTTGTCAATGATATATAGAATATTGCTATCAGGGACAGGGAGGTGATTATCCGGTTATACAAGGCAGTGGTCAGGCCACACCTACACACCTAGAGTACTGTGTATAGGTTTGGAGGCCTCGTTTTGGGAAGGATGTAGAGTTGCTAGAACAAGTACAAAGAACGGCAAGAAGATTGGCGGGGGGGGGAACAATTTTCAATTGAGGAAAGATAGTTGTAGAATAGATGTGCGGAAATTTGCCTTTAGCTAGCGGGTAGTTGATTGGTGGAACAGGCTTCAATCTTTTGTTGTGGAAGCTAATAGCCTAAATAAATTTAAGGCTGAGCTGGACAGGCGTTTGGAACGAATGGAGGGGTGAAATGGGATTTTTTTTTTTTTTTCGCTGATGTTGCATCAGCTTGCTTTCTTGCATCGTATGCCTCTACTAATTCTAATACCAATGGTAATACTAATAGTAACGAATGGGCCTGGAGTACTGGGGTCCATAGTTTATAATATACGTAAGTTAGTTATAATCCAGTTTAATACAAATATATACTAACAAAATCAGTAGCTTTCGAGACGCGTGTCTCTTTGTCAATGACAAATTAAATACAAAAATACAACGATGCTAATACTAATGCTAATGCTAATACATGGTGTCATAAGGAATGCAGAATTGGAATTTGGGGAGTACAATGTCTACAGGAAGGATAGACACGATAGAAGGGGAGGTGGGCGATGCTGTTAGCTAAGAAACTCATAAAACATAAGGAAGTGCATCCAGTTGACATGGGTGGACAGTGCAGTGTTGAGTCAGTTTGGTGTGACATAAACACTGGGAAAATCAAGTTGAGATTAGGAGTGTGCTATAGGCCTAATGACTCCGATGAGGAACTATAGAGGGAAATAGAGTGGGCCAATAAATCCGATGGTCTTGTACTGGTGGATTTTAACTTCCCATATATAGACTGGAACTTGTGGGTTTGGTAACTTACACACTAAGAAGACTTTTGTGCAGTTATTCGATGATTGTTTTCTACAGCAGCATGTTCGATAGGCAACCAGAGGGAGCAATACTTTTGATCTGATTATCAGCAGTGTTTCTTCATGCATTAAGATCATTGACACACTGGGTGGCAGTGATCACAGTGTACTGATGTGGGATTTACTTAAAGATATAATTACCATCAGGTGTAAAGGGAAGGGTTTTTGCTTTCGGAAAGGTGACTGCAGTCACCTTTCCGAGTGGTCTCAGAGATTTTTTAAATTTTGTATAGTGGAATCAACTGACGATGTTACCAACAGTAAATTCTAAGTGGGAAGCATTCAAAGAATTAATCTTGGAAGCTACTAGGCTTTTCATACCAATTAAGAAATATTGTTCCAAGTTTAGGCATAAATGGATGTCAGATAACCTAATGAGACTCGTGGCAGAGAAGAAAAATTCATGGGACGATATAAATTATCAGGAGACACAGATGCCTATGGTAGATATAAGATAGTCTGTAAGCAAGTCACAAAGAACGTTAGGGAAGCAAAGGCAGATTACGTGAAATCTTTAGCAAATGACCCAAAGAAAAACAGTAAAGACTTCTTTGCTTATGTAAACTCTAGAAGGAAGAGGATGAATCAGATTGGTCCACTTGGAATCGACGGTTCTATTGTTGATTACTATCTGCTGTGGTAGCTGACAAACTGAATGAGTATTTTGCAAGTATTTTGCATCTACATTTACACATGAGCAGGTCTGTCGGAAGCAAGTGGAGGCCAGTAGCTTATCAAACTCTGGCAGGGAGCTAAATGATTTTGTAATAACTGAGAGTAAAGTGGAGGAGAAAAGTGTTGAAATTGAATATAAGAAATACTCCTGTGGTGGATGAGATATAATCAGTTATATTAAAGGAAGCAGCATAATTATGAAATAATTATGAAAGCTTCCTTGAGCTCAGGGGAGATCCCCATAGACTGGAGATGTACAAACGTGTCCCCATTTCACAAAGGGTGACACGAGTTTGTTAGTCAGACCTGTACAAACCTGTAAATCAGAAGGAAATCTAACTTCTGTTCCAAGGAAAATAATGGGGTCACTGGTTAAGGGCGCGATGCTGGATCGTGTAGACAATTCTGCAGTTATAGTGCAAACACAACATGGGTTTGTTAAGAGGAAGTCTTGTGTGATAAATTTGATTGGATAGTATGATGTTGTCACAAAGGAACTGGATGCAAAAAATAATTTTGATATTATATACTTGGATTTTAGGAAAGCTTTTGATACTGTGGCACACACGGAAGACTACTGTACAAATTGGAGCAGTACGGCATCAAGGGCAAGTTTCTACAATGAACAAAAGGATAGTTGAGGGGGAGAAGACAGAGTGGTTATCAATGGACACTGCTCTTCGTGGACTAATGTTATTAGTGGAGACCCCCATGGTTCGGTGTTGGGCCCATTGTTGTTTTCGGTATTTATCAATGATATTGATGAAGGTATATCAGGGTTAATGTCTAAGTTTGTAGACGATACGAAGGTTGGGAGGTTTGTTAACGACAGTAATGGTAGTACGCCACTGCAACAAGATGTGGAAAAGTTGAGATGGGCTGAGAGGTGAAAACTGAAGTTTAACATTGACAAATGTAAATTACTGCATAAGGGTAGCAGTAACCCCAGAATAACATATCAACTGGGTAGTACTACACTCAGGGTAGTGGAGAATGAAAAGAACCCGGGGGTATTTGTTCAGTCAGATATGAAGTTTTCTGAGGAGTGCAGACGGGCTTCAAAAGTAGCCCATGGTGTCTTGTCAATGATATACAGGAATTTTGCTAGCAGGGATAAGGAGGTGATTATCCCCTTGTATAAGGTAATGATCAGGCCATACCTTGAGTACTATATACAGGTCTGGAGGCCTAATTTTAGGAAAGATGTAGAGCTGCTGGAACAAGTAGAGAGAAGGGTAACGAGATTGATGAGTGGAACAAAGGGTTTGTGTTGCCAAGAAATTCTTAAGTTCTTCAAATTGCAGCTTCTGGAGACTAGGCACCTGCGAGGTGATCTAATTGAGGTGTATAAAGCCTTCAATGGTTTGAGCAAGCTCAATGCTAATAGGATTCTGTCTTACTCAGATTACTCACCTGAGGGGATATAAATTCAAATTGAGGAAAGAAAACTGAAGAATAGATGTGTGGAAATTTGCCTTTAGCCAGCGGGTGGTTGATAGTTGGAACAAACTGCCATCTGTTGTAGTGGAGGTCAACAACTTAAATAAGTTTTTTTTTTTTTTTTTATGAAAACCCCAAACACAAAAGGTATTAAAACCTATAGTACTTAGTACCGTGCATGGGTTGAAGGAGAAGTATGGGGGAGAGGGATGCCGGAAACTTTGCTCTAGAGACTAAACATGGGTTTCACCACTTCAAGCCTCCAATAAGCAAAGTGGTGGTATTTCACCGGTTGATGAAAGTCATCTAGCATAAGGTAGAACTAGATAAGCATTTGGAGTGAATAGATTGGTGAAATGGGAAGGTTTTTTTTTTTTATTTTTTTTTTATTTGACTGATGCTATATAAACTTACTTTGTTGCATCATCTGCCTCTACTAATGCTAATTTCATGAATCTTTATAAAAATAAATTTAACAATAATTGCTATTGCTCTTTTTTGGTTTGGTGTGACCTGGCTATATAGAAAAGCAATGCTCAAGGTAAGTAGGAGTAAGGGTGATTTGAACCGATTTTAGTTGCGGCGACAGCCACTAGGTGGCGCAGACATCGAAACACTTTGAACCGATTTTGTCAGTGGGTGGTCTGCCACCCGCCTTACCCCCATCACTCCGCTAGAGGGCGCAGCCGTCGAAACACTTTGAGCCGATTTTGTACTGATGAGGCAGTATCCCCATCCCCTCCGCTAGAGGGCTCAGCCTTCGAAACACTTTGAACCGATTTTGTCAGCGGGTGCTCTCCCACCCGCCTTATCCTCATCACTCCGCCAGAGGACGCAGCCGTCAAAACACTTTGAACAGAATTTCACAGCGGATGGTCTACCAACCACCCCACCCCAACGAGTGTGATGATGTCATCAATCACGTGACTCTCCCTGGCCAGGATCCTTTGCGCAATCTCCTCTCGGGACTTCGATATTTTTGCATTCCCATGATGCTTTGCGCGATCTCAGACTTTCTCTCCCATGATCCATTGCGCTCGCCGAACTTTCTTTTTTTTTTTTTTTGTTTTTTTTTTAAATTTTGCTGCTGGATGGCGCCACGGGTTTTTTCATAAAAATAATTTGGTTGCATTGAAAGTGAGGTTTATCTCTTTCAAACAGCAAGTGCCTTAACCACTGGGCTACTGAGACACTTACATTCACATTCACAATGCTTCTTTGTATGATAACTTATGAATTTTCATTTATCCCAAATAGAATGAGATCACTGTGGGACTAAATCAAACCCCGGACCACAAAATTTTGTATGATAACTTATGAATTTTCATTTATCCCAGATAGAATGAGATCACTGTGGGACTAAATCAAACCCCGGACCACAAAATAGCTCGTCGTAAAGGAGCTATTTGATTTTATTTTAATAAAATAGCTCGACGGCTATTTTGTGTTTCAGGTTTGTTTTCGTCCCACATTGATCTCATGCCATCTAGGTTAAAAATGAAAATTCTTAAGTTATCGTACAAAGAAGCATTGTGAATATATGTAATGGTTATTTCCTCGTTTTTAGGCTGTTGCTTATGCATCCCCTTTTTCACTAAATCAAACGTTTTGACTCAGGTTGGTGCTGTTCGGTCTTATTGAGTGTAAAATAGCCGCCGATCTGCGAGGGTTATTTTATTGTTCGGGTTTATTTTGGCTCCAACTGTGAACTTGGGTTGTGCCACTGTAGGAAAATTCTTCATTTTTTTTTTCAGTACAAAGTTGTTGTTTTGTTGTTTGGTTTTTAGGAGCACTAGCAACTAAGGCCATATTTCTCCGGGGATATGCGATGGTCATTCCCTGACCTTTCCGCATCCTCCGTATTTGGTGGTCACGGGCTCGAACCCTGGTCTAATCAAGAAGCGTGTGCTACGCACTGCTGCTCCTGGCTACGGAGGCGCTTTTATTCCTGTACAAAGTTGTGTTCCGAGCATAACAACAACAAGGTTCGAACATTTCGGGATGCTGTTTTGTCCCATTTTCTCTGTTAAATCAAGCCGAATGTGGATTTGCTAAATCAAGCCTTGCAGGTCAATTTCTCTAAACTATTGAAATTTTCATGTTTTTTCTGATACGTATCAGACATACTGACGATTGTACAAAAGTTTTTACAAGTGAATAACTGGTACAGCTGCCTTATTTGTAAAACATTCACCGTTAGGAATTTTTTATTTTTTATTTATTTATTTTTTTTCTTTGCTAATATGATGGAGTGAGAATTTAATAGTGTCCTGGGGAAATGTGGAAAATTCTTGCAAAAGTTTGACGATTCCAGTTGCAAAAATAATTTTAACTGTTCGCAGTATTTTGAAAATACAGTAACCTTTTTTTTGTTAGTGGATTGGCTCCTGTGGCCATATTGCACCTCCCAAGCGTTTTTGCATTTTCTACTCTGATACAAGCCCGAGGCGAGATTCGAACCCGCGACCTTCGATTTGCCGGGCAGGCACTTTACCTACCCAACTAGCCCGTTCGGCGAGAATAACAGGTACAATCACCATATTACAAGCAGTAATATTAAAAACGATTGTGTAAGTTATACGCGTGGTCTGTAACATTAGTAAAATGTTGCTTTTATTCCAGTGAAAATATGCAAAGAGCATGCACAATATGTGTGTTGGTCTAACACACATATGTGCGTTAGACCAACTTCGGTGGACACTATTTCCGCAGATATCGGCTATTTCAGTCGAAATACTGAAATTAAATGTGGTGACGGTTCAAATGTACACGTTTCCAGTTAAAAAATTATCTTTATTTTCCATGTGTTTGCTTCGAATTTTTACTTTTTTCAAGTAAAAAGGCAAGGTGTTACATTTGGAAATTATTATTATTAGCCATATGGCGCAAGGAAGCTTGAGGCTTATGCTGCACCAGCCAAAAAAAAAAAAATTTTCAAAATTACCCCGAGAGAGAGAGAATCACCAAGAAAAAGAAGAATGATGATATCCAGCTCAGGAACCTGGGTTTGCTAAGCCCATACTCACGAGATGTGATAATGAACTCGGCATCTGTTGATACATCAATGAGGATTTGATTATAATAGCAGTAATTATTACTGCTGATGTACACTACCACGGTTGTCAGAACTCTTGTTTGCTCTGTGATTCGAAATTACATATGTTTCTGGAAAATTATGTGGTGAATTTTCATATTGTAACACACTGCTGATTTTTCCTATTATAACACGCACTGAGATTCAGTTCAAGGAAAACTACAAAGGTTTTTTTTTCTTATATTGATGAAATCTGTGTACTGTCGTCATTTTTTTCCAGTGAAAACCATAAAAAATAAGATATTTTAGTATTGTTTCAAATGTTTAGTAGTTTTGAATGGGATTTGAAACTTAATATTTCAAAAATCGCAACAACGTGGTGTTGACATGCTAAGTGCGCTGGTGTTCGTTCAGGTTTTAAATTAATTGATGTTTTTCAGTAGTTGTAGGTGGTAGATGACTTTCATCAACCGGTGAAATACCACCACTTTGCTTATTGGAGGCCTGAAGTGGTGAAACCCATGTTGGTCTCTAGAGCAAAGTTTCCGGCATCCCCCTCTCCCCATACTTCTTCTTCAACCCATGCACGGTACTAAGTACTATAGGTTTTGATACCTTTCGTGTTTGGGATTTTCATAAAAAAAAAAAAAAAAAAAAAAAAGTCACAAAGTTTTCTTATATTTCTATCTCTTGACAGTGTTTTGTGTGTTTCACCTAAACACATTTTTAGGATATTCTGTTACACTGCTAAATAAAATTTTCCATCAATTATGAAAGTAAATACCCTGTAAACTTGTAATAACCTGATGCTGATGGATGTCTAAGATGTGTGAATTTCAAGTTTTGACTGTACAAAAATGTTGTGATGTGTAAACAAATTTAATTAAAAGTTGACAAACACAACCCTTGGGTACAAGCGAAAAAGCTTTTCCATTTGAAAAATGCCAATTATTTTCTCTCTTTCTGACAATTTTCTCTAATTCTAAACGTCCATTGTCTCTAGAGAAGCCATTTCGGATTTTTTTTTCATGTCAACGAGTAAACTCATTCGACTTTTATGATTTGAATCATGCTGAACTTTATTTTATGGTATACACTTAAAGTAGGCATTTTAAGTTCATTTTTCACGTTTGTTGTGAAATGGTTACGAATTGCTGATGGATTGGTGAAAATTTATTAAAAATCTCTGCTTTTTTCTCATTTGGTTCCTTCTGGACCCATTCACAGTTGCTGAGATTAAATGTTACTTTTTCCCCCCTCAGCTAGTGTTGATTTTAAACTACTAGTCAATGTAAATAAACTTTCTGTTTATACTCCGGCACGACAACCAAGTCAGTAGAGTTTACAATAAATCGTCAATACAAATATTTATCGTATTTAGTAGTCACGGGCTTGAACCCCGGTCCACTCAAAGAACGCGTGCTATGCACTCTCGCTCCTGCTCACTGGGCTACGTCAAGTCTAGCTTTATGGTATTCATTTTTCCTAGTTTCAATAATACCAACGAGTCGATATGAACTGTTTTAGAGTCGTTTTGCTCGATTTTTGAGGTGGGAAACATAAAAACCAGTGAGTTGGATCGAAATTGGGCGAAATCACATTAGGGACAAGCATGAGCTCTGTGCCCATCTCGAAAGAGAAACTTTTTTTTTTACAAAAAGTTCGATTTCGTACAAATTCTAACAATTGAAAAGAATATAACGGGCCAGATTTAAAGAATATAACCGGTAGGAGGGGTAGACCACCCGCTGACAAAATCGGTTCAAAGTGTTTCGACAGCTGCGTCACCTAGCGGCGGCCGCCACAACTAAAATCAGTTCAAATCACCCTTACCCCTACTAAGGTACAGTTCACCAATTTTAGGTTAGCACATGCCCCAGGATGTCTGCACAAGCGTCATTTAGCCAAGTCCCACTGTGATTCTGCTACCAGTAGGGATGCTGAGATCTCTGGGATCAGTGCAGGTATGTTTAGGTGCGGATGTTCCCCTCTCCCCATGTTCTGGATAGCATATTTAGTAGAATCAACATCTAACAGTTACATGCCAACTATACTTCTGAACACTCTGGGAAACTCCTAGTCTATACGCATGGCTCTAAGTCTCATTCGCATGTAGGCACAGCAGCTGGTATTCTCTTCGCATATAATCTCAAAATCCCTCTCAGTTGAGGGCAGCATGCTTTCTGTAGAACTGTGTGCTATCCAGCTTGCATTAAGTGAAATATGTCAACAGTCCTCACTTTCTGTCCTAATATATTCTGATTTGCTCAGTGCTGTCTCAGCCATATAGGGCAAACAACATTCTCATCATCCTCTCCTACAAGAAATTGGCTTTCTTATAACATTGTTAAAAAAAAAAGAAACACTGAAATAACTCATTGCTGGATACTAGGACATTCCAGAATAGAAGGCAATGACAAAGCAGACAATGCAAGCAAGTTAGATCAGAACTGCCAAACAAAACAGTGATAGTGCCATACACTGATTTTAGGCCAATTATTATTAAAGCAAGTGAAGACGAAAGTGCATATGGAGAAATCAAACCACAATAAACTACAGGAAATAAAACTTAATGTACAAATATGGAACCCCAGCATCAGAGAAGAAGTAATGCTTGCGAGACAGCGAATTGGCACACACATCTTACGCATTATCATCTATTAGTTAATAAAAATCCCCCTCTCTGTGTTCAATGCCAAGTTCAGCTTTCAGTAAATACATTCTTATGGTATGCCCACGATTCAGCAATTCCAGATTCCTTTTTTCTCAGAGTTTGTGCAATAATCAGAATAGAGTGAAATAGACCCCGGTGCCTTTTTAATTGTGATACCATGTATATGGCTCTGTTGAACAAAGTCAGATGATCAAAATATTGGCATATTCTAAGTAATACTTTACAAGTTACCGCTTGATTTAGAGGGCATCGCTCTAATAGAAACTGTCCCAAAGACATAAAAAAAAAACAACAAAAAAAAAAAAAAACAAACAAACTTGGCATGATATGTGATCTGTTTGCCTCAGTGCACTAACACCCAATTAACTCACTCTTTTCATAATATTAATAACATGACACGCACACATGTAATAAGCCTATTCCGGCTACAGCATAATTGAAAACACTGCCTGAAACGTTCTAATAATTATCAATTCCTATAATATTAGTCACATATGGTATACACGCAGAACTTTCGAAGAATAAATTAAGAGTCTAAAAAAGTTATAAATATATGCTGATGCATTTTAAAGGTTAAAAGAAAGTGTGCACATAAAAGCGAGTGCTTTTAAACGAGGTTTTTTTTTTTTACTTGAAAAAAGCTCCCAAAGAAGCCCTTAAGAACTAGACATGACTGACCGACATGTTTCTCATTGTTTAGAAGTTTCCCCCTTGTGTAACAGCACCAATCACATTATCGACCTGGGGCACTATTGGTTTTCTCTGTGATGGGTGTTCAAAAGCAGAAAATTGCTTCAGTCGCCATTTGTCTTATTCCTGCCACCAGCAGCAGACAGAATGCTTCAGTTACCAATAACGGTAATAGGTTAATGCATCGCCGCACGGGGGGAAACGGGGGGCTATTCAGAAATACACACGGAAGCGGACTTCATCGTCAATGCCTGGTTTCCTCTCTTTCGTCTTCTTCTCGAGGGTAATCATCCGGAACAAAAACTCACACAGAGAGGTTGTTTTACTGCGATACCTACAAATCGTTCTATGTTCTCTTAAAGGCCTCTCATCAAGAACGGCAAACTTAAGGAGAAATCAAACAAATAATAAGAAGAAAAAATTTACTTAATATGTAGAGGGACGCCAGTATTTCCAAGTCAGCAGTATTGGACAGAACTAGCTGCATGCCTTCGAGCCAGGCTGAAAATGATGAAAGAATGATAGTTAAGGCTTGGCATGGACGGAAAGGCTGATTTAGTAGTCATTCATCTGTCTTCGGTCAAAGGAATAAAGTCCGCTTCGATAAAATAAGAGTGTACTGCGTTGTGCTTTCTTTTATTCATTCCGGGAACTAAAACTTTGCCTTCTGCAATGAGTACATGAGAGAGAGAGAGAGAGATTACAAGAGAGAGCAAAACTAAGCGGGGGGGGGGAAATCTAACTGGTTGCCTGGCAGTTTTTTTCTTAAGTGTTATTGTTATTTTAAATAGAATTTCTCTACTGCAGGATATTTCCCATCTTTTTGGACCGGATACCGCTATCAGGAATGGAAAAAATAAATACATAAATAAACAGCCTTCGCTGCTCTTTTTCTGAAATTACTACAGAGTATGTTAGTAGTCAAGTGAATAGTCAAGTGTATACTGCTCTGGTTGAATTTAATCAAGCGTTATTGAGATATTCTATTGTCAGGAAAACGGGTAATCTGTTTTGTAATAAAGGTAAGTGGACCAAAACCAGGGTGTGTTTGCCGGGAGCAACGGTTGATGATGTTACTAACAGATTGTCGGATTTTAAGGGGAGAGTAATGAGAGCATTATTATTCACGTTGGGAATAACGATATTAAACGAACACGACCTGACCATTTGTTGGATAAATATAGGACCATGCTGAAAAATTGCCGCGAGTTACGTCAGAATGTGTATGGATCTGCAAATCTGCACAGATACGATAGGCGGGATTATATGTTGAAAGCATCGTGGATTAACTCAAGACTTGAGGGAATCTTCCAAACTGTAGGGGAGGAGAGAAGGGTAATATAGATCTGCATTTATATGATGACATGGGTCAAGGTAATGGTTGCACTCACCTCAAGAATTCTTGTTTGTTGACACAACAGCCAATGTTGGTAAGATGTTCTGAGGGTAGCAACATTTCAAACGAATGGGAAGATAAAGCTAAGGAAAGAAGCCTAAATAACTTCAAGGGATATGTCAGGGTAGTAAACTAAAGAAGAATATTTAGTCTTAATTGTGTCTACAGTAATGTTAATGTCAGGAGTGTTGTCAATAAAATGACTGAATTTGAACTCCTCGTTAGGACAACTAATGCTGATATAATAGCTAACAGAAATGTGGTGCCGCCCGGAAATTGATTATGACGAGTTCCATTATGGCAGCGGTTCTCAAACTATTTGGTCTCCAGGACACTTTTACACTCTTAAAAATTATTGAGGACTCCAAAGAGCTTTTGTTTATGTGGGTTATACTATCGATATTTACCGCATTAGAAATTAAAACAGAAATTTTAAAAATATATTTATTTATTAATTCATTTAAACCCATTGCAGGTTAACGTAAATAACATATTTTTTTTAATAAAAAATAATATTTTACAAAAAAAAAAAAAAAATTTAGCGAGAAGAGTGGCATTCTCTTACATTTTTGTAAATCTCTTTAATGTCTGGCTTAATAGAAAACACCTGGCTTCTCATATCTGCTTCTGCATTCAATCTGTTGCGATGTGTTATTTTGGTTGAAGTATAAGAAGAAAATCTGGCCTCACACAGATATGTAGTTGGAAAAGGGGAGAGTATTTTAATAGCCTTTTCATATAATTGTGGATATTCTTCTTCTTTGATACTACACCAACATTCGACAAGTGGTAGTTTCTTAAAGGTGAGTTGCAATGTGGAATTTAAAACCATATCAGTGAACTTTTCGTGCTCTGTTACATTAAAATCCATTGGTCTATTTTGCACTTTGAATGGATTTTTTACCCATGCATGCATGGGCGCCGGCAGCATGGTGCAAGGTGGTGAAAGTTTAGTTTCTGAATAATACACAATTTTTAATATTTTCATTAATTTATTGAAAAATTAAAACAATACAAATTCTACAAAAACATTCTATGTGAAACGTTGGCTCGGCTGTACATGTAAATCAGTCAAACTTGACTTAATTAAGATATTGCATATATTCGAAAATTTGGTGAACAAAAAATTATTCCCACCAAAATATCCTGCCGGCGACCATGCATGCATGATTTTGTAACACCATGCATTGGTCATTTGGAAAATGTTGGTTCATTGAGTTATGCAAATCTTCCAAATGTTGACACATTTCATTACACAATATCAAAAAAATCACATTCGTTAATATCACCACCTATCTCATCAGAAAGGTCTTGGGAAGAAAAGAAAAGTATTGGGAAGCTGTCAAGCTCACTTTGGGGAATACAAGTTTTCCAAAATTCTAATTTTCGCTTGAAAGCTCGAATTTTATCATTGGCGACAAATATTATCAGTTGTTTTCCTTGAAGTGACAAGCTCGCTTCGTTCATTTTCGAGAAATTGTTTGCCAAATACCCAAGTCTGAATAACCATAGTTTGTGTGTCAATCATGTTTTCAAGTAAAAATGATGTCCCATAAATAAAGCGGCTAGTTCAGCTCGCAACTCAAACAACCGCACAAGTGCTTTTCCTCGAGACAACCTTCGTACTTCGGTATGCAGCAGAAGTGCTTTATGCGTACTTCCCATTTCGTCACACAGAATATTAAAAATACGTATACTCATGGGTTGAGATTTGATGAAATGAATGTTTACTGCTTCATCAAGGACATTCTTAAGTGAAACTGGCATTTAATTTTACTGCGAATGCGTTTCGGTGAAGAATACAATGACTACCAATACAGTTTAGTGCCACTGCCTTGATTCGTGCTAAGGCACCAGCAGTTTTACCCCCCATTGCTTTTGCACTATCAGGTTTGCGCGTGTAGCACAATGGTATCGTTACTGTCTTCCCCACACCCGGTGGAAAAGGCCCGCGTTTGAATTCCGTCGATGTTGTTGTTTGTTATTTGGTTTTTAGGAGCATTAGCAACTAAGGCCATATTGCTCCGGGATATGCGGTGGTCATTCCCTGACCTTTCCGCATCCTCCGTATTTGGTGGTGACGGGCTCGAACCCCGGTTTAATCAAGAAGCGTGTGCTATGCACTGCTGTTCCTTCCCACCTGGCTACGGAGGCGCCTATTCCGTCGATGACGCGGGGAACTTTAATGGGCTTTTTTCACTCCATGGCTGAGTTAGTCGGTCGCAGGCATAGATAGCAAGGCTTCCCCCCCCCCCCCCTAGAAACTGGAGTTTTTTCGTCCAGCAAAACAGGCAAATCGATCAGAAAACACACGCAATTTACAGAAACAAAATACGGGTGTAGTAATGAATTAGGGATGACCCTAATATAATAATTTTTTTTTACACTATCAGTCGAAATGTCAACACAGCTTGTTCCAATATAAACCATGAGATTCAAAAACGTTATTCAACACTACTTGTGTTTATTGATACCGGACGAATACAAGCAAAACATTGAGTCCAGCCACGTCTGTAGATTTGTCTATTTTTAATACAAAAGTACCATTTGTCTATTTTTAAGGCAAAAATGCAGATGAGATATGAACTCAGTCTTCATGTTTTCAGCTAAATCTTTAATTCGAGTTAGAGTATCGTTGGAAAGTGGCACTGCCGTGATTTCTTTTACTGACTTTTCATCCAGCAGGCATTCAGCAATGTCAACTGTACAAGGCTTTATTAGACTCTACTATTGTGTGTGCTTCTCCAGCCAGTGCAATACGATAACTTACCCTTTAAGATGTTTCATGGCTTTTTTATTTCTAGTTTGAAAAGCTGAACAAAAATTTTTGGCTTTTAAAGAGCTCATCACGTCTACGTTTAAAATACGCAATTCCTTTTTCTTTAAACTCTGAATGATTGGTTTCAAAATGCGCCGAAACTTAAATGGCACCATAATACTATACGAAAAGGTTCTGTTGCATAAGACATAATAAGGTAAATTATTGACATCTATAAAGCCGAGGGAAAGATAGCTTTCGTCATATTTTTGAGTAAATTATTCCCTTCCATGAGTCAGAGAACTCTCTGATATGTCAGTTTCATCTTTTTCAGCATCTTTAGACGTATACGGTGCAGCTGTGGGCAGGGCTGACGCCCTAGGCAAATATTGATGCCAGCACCCCCCCCCCCCCAGACTCCATGGGAAGTGTAGGCTGGGGTCAGTACTGTGCCTTTCTGAGCTCTGCACCCTAGGCGGCTGAGGAATAAAAAGGAATAAAACTAATCAAAAAATGCCTCAAAGAAGGCTACTTCCCGTGCAGTTGGAGGGTGGCGACGCTCCGGCTAATCTTGAAGAATCCCACGAAGAGGCAAGACCTCCCAGGGTCCTATCGC
This sequence comes from Mastigoproctus giganteus, assembly GCF_048544385.1. Taxonomy (NCBI): domain Eukaryota; kingdom Metazoa; phylum Arthropoda; class Arachnida; order Uropygi; family Thelyphonidae; genus Mastigoproctus; species Mastigoproctus giganteus. Next base: position 177,919,267 of record NC_143579.1, on the reverse strand, counting down.
CCGATAGCGCTCCTGACAGTTCTCAGCAAGCTTCTTGAACATCTCCTGCGAAACAGGATAGAGAAGCACTATAGAAACGCAGGCCTAGAGTCACCCAACCAATTTGGATTTCGAAAAGGATACTCCACCACCGATGCCCTACGCAGCATCATAAACGCCAACAGAAATAGACCGCAAATACTTTCTTGCCATAGCGGTTGACTTTGCCGTCCAGAATAATCCTACTACCAGCACACGTGCCGTTGCCTCTGCCTTAGGAGTGTCTCGTTGCAGTGTACAGCATGTCTGGCACAACGATTCCTTACACCCCTTTCATCTCCAAAGGGTTCAGTTACTGCTCCCGCAAGATCATCCTGCACGTGTGGCTTTTGGGCAGTGGTTTCTCCAAGAAAGTGTTCAAGACTTGAATTTTCCGGCCTATGTTTTGTTCACGGATGAGGCTTATTTCACTCGGGAAGGTTTATTCAATCAGCACAATGCTCATGTCTGGGCTCACGACAACCCACACGGTTTGGTCCCACATGCGGCACAACATCGCTTTGCAATAAATGTGTGGGCAGGTATGGTCGGTGACTGTTTAGTCGGCCCATACCTGTTACCATCCCGCATTAACTCCGCTAAATATCGGATCTTTCTTGAACAAGTTCTACCAGGGTTACTTGACGTTCCAGCAAATGTGAGACGCAACATTTGGTTTAAACATGACAGGGCGCCTGCCCATTATGGAAGGAGTGTTCGTGACCATTTGAACAGGCGTTTTGGGCGTCGATGGATTGGCCGTTGTGGACCCGTTGCCTGGCCCCCACGCTCACCTTATTTATCGAGCCTTGATTTCTTTCTGTGGGGGACCCTCAAATCTATCGTGTATGAATCGCCTGTGGAGACGGAAATGGATTTCGTGGCGAGACTCGTCTGCACTGCTGCTACTGTCAAAGAATCTCCAGGTGTGTTCCACCGTGTCCGCCAATCCATGCTGCATCGGTGTCACTCATGCATCGCGTCTCATGGTGGAACCTTCGAGCATCTGTTATAACATCATGAAATGGAAATATGTACCGGTTGATGAGATATTAACAATGGAGTACCATATCGTCCTCCATTGTTAATATTATGTCAAATAAATGTTTGCCACTAATTACTGTCTTGTGTCATTTCTGCTTCTTGTGCCTCTGCACTACTTTCTCGTGACGTTTCCGGTTATGTGTTCCTATGCGATTCACATTCCTTTAGATGTTACCTACCTCCCCTAAACGTTTGTACCAATATTTTTGAGACACCCTGTATATATTTCACATTCCTTTAGATGTTACCTACCTCCCCTAAACGTTTGTACCAATATTTTTAAGACACCCTGTATATATTTCACACATAGACAAAGTTCTTGTGACTGAAGAAATCGTTTCTGATGGTGATATTGCAAAGAAGGCTGGCATGTGTTTACATACTATTTTTATTTACTGTATAAAATTAACCTTAAAACAGAATTTTTAAAATTAGATCTAAGTTTAATTTCCTAAAACTTTTAATTCTACTAAAAATTTTTAAGAATTCCATAATAATAACCTTTAGTTACTTACTTAGTCTTTGTAGTCAGAAGTGGTACGAAAATAGCACAAAATGTCTGCCTCCATTATGTACATATTTCCAATTCAGAAATGAGGATAATAATGCCAGTGTAGATTTTGAGTGTTTTATCTTCAAACAATACAGTTTACTTACACATTGTGCTGCTCAAGGAATGCCTTAGAAATCTTCTCACTCTCCTCTCCAAATATGCCCACGGTGACCCTCAATAACGTTTAACTCTGTCAATGTTTAGGGCATAGGTGCTTAGCCTCAATTTCGTGCTCCTCAAACCAAGATTGGACATATATGGCTGTGTGTATTGGAGCGTTATCATCTTGAAACATAGAACCATTTGTGGGAAACAATGTTTACGCCATGGGATGAACCTCGTCATTCAGAATATCAAGGTAATAAGTGGCAGTAATTCCCCCATTCAGGGTGATGATAGGACCTAAGGAATACCAAGATATTGCTGCTCAAACTATTGTTGATCACCCTCCATTTTTGACGGCACAAGACAGTCAGGATGATGCGCTTCTTTTAGCACTCATCAAACCTAAACTCTCCCTGAGGTTGGAAAAAGTATGAATGACGATTTGTCTGAAAATATGACATTTCCAATCATCAAATGTCCGGTTTTCGTGCTCCATATACCATTGAATCCTCTTTCTAACATTACCATCAGTAATGAATGGCTTGGCAATAGCAGCTCTACCATAAATTTCAGCTTTATGAAGCCACTGAATTGAATTGCCTAGACTCCCTTTAAGTTCTGTAGTTACCTTTGAGGCAGTAGTTTTATGTTTTTGGGCTACAATCCTTTTCAGTGTCTGGCAGTCTCTTTCAGTCAGTTTCGATTTTCTGCCACAGACTTTTCATACACTCATTTTGCATATTTTGTAAGGTTTTCATTATTACTGCAAATATCAATGAAGTGCCACATCAGCACTTTCTGGAATTAAAAAAAAAAAAAAAAAAAAAAATACTATTTTAGGGTTACCCGTAAATGATTACATTTACCCGTATTCGTGTCTGTAAATTGCGTGTGTTCTCTGGTCGATTTGCCTGTTTTGCTGGACGAAAAAAACCCAAGTTTTCTGAGGGTAAAAACCTTGCTATCTACGCCTCAGACCGACTAACTCAGCCACGGAGTGAAAAAAGCCCACTAAAGTTCCTCGCGTCATCGACGGGATTCGAACCCGGGCCTTTTCCACCCGGTGTGGGGCACTTTCTGGAATATTCTAAAACTTCCATAACCTACAACTCCAGTTATAGTGGGATTAAATACGTAAATCTGATAACATCAGATAGCTACAAATGTTCGCCAATAAATTATTATCATATTGAAGCGCTACAGCAAAAAAATAACAACAAAATAACTAGGAAAAGCATGGCTAGCTCAGACTGTAACATTGACTATCAGAATTTCTCAGAGTTGGAAGCCCGGCAATATCTAGGGAAAATACCCCTGGATAATTACAGAGGATATTACAGATGAACTTGACAATTGCCCACCTGGGCCATTTAAGTACTAAAAAGCCAAGAAATCCAGAACTAAAACCGAATCTACTGAAACCAGGAAATTTTGATTGTTGGCATTCGAGGTGAGCGTACACACTTCGTCAGGGCTCTTCAGTTTAGTGGATTGGATTACTGTTGATTATTGCTCTTAAATATTTGATTTATTTAGTATATTGTTGGATTATTTTGTTATAGGTTTTCCTGTAACAGTTTGATTTTTATAATATTATAGATATAATTTTTTAAAGTTAATTTTCATTGATATTTAGCTAATGGTAATTACGAGATCTGCCTTAAATACGTCACAGGGTATCGTGACTCACGCGGAAATAGCCAATGGCGATTTACTTGTGAGTCATGATTTAATCCGTTGCGGAACCTGTGGAATGTTTTCCAAGGTCGACCTGGGGACTAATCATAGCTCACCCCTGGGGATTCTTTTCTTTGTGATCGATGTAAGGAATGCACCGATCTTAAATCACAATTTGATGCACTGATGGAAATTTGATTCACTAAAAAAATGGGTGCTTGCCCTCGAGAATAATGCATCTGGGAGCTCGTCAGGGACTCAAGGCTCCAGCAATCTACCAAGTGCTGCACTTCCGATTCGGGCCTCAAAACAGAAAAACCAAGTGCAAACTACTCTGATTCAAAATTACTCTGTTTTATTAGGAGACTCTATTGTCAGGAAAACGGGGAATATTTTTTGTAATAAGGATAGGTTGAGTAGAACCGGGGTATGTCTGCCAGGAGCAATTATTAAGGACTGTCACCAACAGATCGTCTGATTTTAAGGGGGGTAAAGAGAATATTGTTATTCACGTGGGGACTAATGACATTAAACGTACACGATCTGACGATTTGTTGGAAAAATACGGGACCGTGCTGAGGAAATGCTGCAACCTAGGTCACAATGTCTATGTATCTGCAATTCTGCCCAGACACGCTAGGAGAGATTATATGTTAAAAGCCTTATGGATTAACTCAAGACTTAAAGGACTCTGCAAGGCTTTTGGGGGGGAAATTTCTATCAGCTTGGTGCACACTTGTAGGTAGAAAGAATTTGTTTTGTAGAGACGGGATTCACTTAAACAAAGGTGGTGCAAAAGTTTTTGCCAGTATAATTGAGGATACCTTAAAGGTTCAGGGAAACTGCTAGTGTGGGGTGATGTGGGTAATATTGACACGCGTTTATCTGATAATATTGGTCAAAGTAACTCTTGCACATACCTCAAGAGTTTTTATCTGTTTTCCCAACTGGACATATTATCTAGATGTTCTGGGGGCAGAAACGTTTCAAGTGAGCAGGTAGCTAATTCCAGGGAAGAGAGCCTAAAAAACTTCCAGGGTTGTGTTAGGGTTGTTAAATATACAAGAACAGTAAGTCTTAATTGTTTATATAGTAATGTTATAAGTGTCGTTAATAAAATGAGCGAATTCGAACTGCTGGTTAAAACTAGTAACGCGGACATAATAGGACTTACAGAAACGTGGCGTCACCAGGAAATAGGGGATGATGAGTTTCAGTACGGCTTGTATAATGTATTTAGGAAGGATATGGTAGATAGAAGGGGTGATGGGGTAATGCTTCTTATCAGAAGCAGCCTGTGTGCGACGATAGCTTTCCCGGATTCGGACGTTTCACGTGCTAGTATAGAATCTGTATGGTGTGAGATAGTTGGAAACAAAGGTATAATGCTAGTAGGAGTAATCTACAGACCAGGTGATTGTGAAGATTATGACGAAAGCCTCTACATGCAAATGGAATGGGCAAGTAAGCGTCAGTGTCTTATTATGGGTAATTTCAATTTGCCTCTAATTGATTGGAGAAAATGGGTAGGAAACTCGGCATGGTGAACTAAATTTTTAAATCAACTATATGACTGTTATTTGTATCACATGTCAGGGAAAGTACTAGAGAAAAGAATATCCTAGACCTCTTCATCACTCATGAATCAGATGACATAACAGGGCTGACAGTAGAGGAACCAGTAGCAAGAAGTATCACGGAGTTTTACGGTGGATGATGAAGAGAGAGGTAGCAGTAGTAAAAGGCAAAGGAATGGGTTATAATTTCAGAAAAGGAAATTACGATGCCTTAAGGTGCTACATGGCTTCTATTAACTGGGTAAATATCGCACAGCGAACGAATACAATTGAACTGTGGTATGCTTTTAAAACAATAATCAAAGATGCCTTGAATGCGTATTTACCATTACAAAATTCTCCATGAGGAGGGTTCCAAGTTGGATGAATAGTGAAGTTGCCATATTACTTGAGCAGAAAATGGTGGCATGGAAAAGTTGCAGAGCAATAAAAAGTACTGAAGCCTATAACAGCTACAAGATGATCAAGACAGGCAAAGGCAATTTATGAGAAATCGCTAGCAAACAGAGCAAAGACGGGGGTAAGGAATTCCTCACATAAATAAATGCTAAGAAGAGCAAGACAAACCAGATCGGACTTTTATGTAAGGGAAAGGGGACAGTATTAAATACACCAGCTGCCGTTGCAGATGAAGTCAACAGTTATTTTGCATCGATACTTACAGAAGAAAAACCTTTTGTGGCAATGGGAAATTGTGGGAGCGAATTTGAAAAATATGTAATTAATGTTATTGAAATTTCGCAAGATTATTTAATGAAAAAACTTTCGAGCCTACTGGCCAGTAAGGCTCCTGGAGTTGATGGAATATACTCTATAATCTTAAAGGAGGCGGCAAGTGAGTGCATTAGATATGTGAGCATCACTAGACTCTGGGGAGATTCCGTTGGATTGGAAAAGTGCCAATGTATCTCCCATACACTCAGCCCTTTTAGGTCCTCGTCACCGAAATCCCAGGAAAGTAAGTGGCAGGACCTGCCAGAGTATAATTAGTCTCTTGGTACACCCGGCCGGCGTCCCCGTCGCTAAGTATGGTAACGCCGGGTCCCACTGGGGGCCCGGCGGCCAACAGGCCGGATGAACAATGGGCACAACAAACTACATACGACATGACCCATACATTATTTTTAAACCTCTGGCATAGACAGGGTACTCTCACTCGATACAAAGAACATACGCGGAGATGGGAGAAATCCCCGGAGCCGTCAGACCCTCAACATACCTATACCTATACACTCAGCCCTGGATGCTAAAATGACCGCTTCCAAGCGTGCACGTGTGAGTGACAGCTCCGTAAATTGTGACCTGGTTTACTAGTTTAAAGTTAGCGCCAAACTCTGGATTTGCGTTGGATCAAAGCCATTAAGGAACTGGAACACCTCGGTGAGTTTTGTTTTAACTTTCTTTGGGAAGAAGTGAGATTCTGTTTGCGTTTTTCTTCCAACGCTAACGACAATGGGTCTGCCGTTAAAAGCGCCATTGTCTTAGAATTGGAGGAGAGTGACCACGTGACAACATACTGTCACCACGCCTGAATCACACTTATAGACTGGGGATTAGTTTTTTTTTTTTTTTGATTTGGTAGTTGTTGGCACATCGGCTTCTGTGGCCATATTGCACCTCCCAAGGTTTTTTGCAGTACTGTACTTTGATCCAAGCCCGAGGCGGGAATCGAACCCGCGACCTTTGGGTTGCCGGGCTGGGGATTAGTGCCCCCCCTGTGTGCTACTATAGTGTAGGGTTGTGCTCCTTCACTCTATGACCTTGTAAACAACACAGTGAAGTAAATAAGTAAATGTGTCTTCAAGTTCTCCCCCTACCTCCCTCCCTACCAATAGTCATTGCATGGGCGAGCTACAACTTTTCTTCCGTGCTCCCGCACCGAAATAACTATAAAATTTTGTGATCGGCGTCAACCAAACTGCACCGTTTCAGTACTCCTGTTTGAATTGACTAACTTGAAGAATGCTTAAAACTTATGTCTCACAAGATTCTCTGATCGCTAAGCCTAATTAGTTTTAAAATTCATAACTTTCCATAGAATTCGGCTAAAAATCTACAAAACATCTCAAAATTCGTATAAATTTAAAATCTTTAAGACCATAATGAATTCGGATCGACCGAATGAGTCGTTGGATACTTTTCCTACGTTGCCTTCTTCCTCTCAAATTGATGAGGATAGAGACTCTATTAATAGAATAAGTGCTATAAGTAAAGAAACCAGGATACAAACTTCTAGGCTTGATCCGATGTCATCTAAGGAGAAGATTCCTCCACTTCCTCCTGTGGATCAGGATGTTGTTTCTATGGAGGCTTTGTCTGAAGTTACAGACCAATCTTTTACGAATCCTGTTATTAGTGTCCACATGCATCACGTTTTTACTCTCAGGTCTGCTCTATCTGGCATTATATCCGATGGTGGTAGACTCACCAAGCAAGTAACCACAGAAATCCAAAACATCTGGTCTGCCATGGAACAGATTCTGTCTAATGTAATTATGGAGAATGAACGCCTTAAGGCATAACTGGAAGAAAAAGATTCTCAAATGGACAAACTTTTACAACATTCTGGTAAATCAGAAGACGTTCAACAAATGCCAGCTGTGCCTACATTATCTTATGCTCAGGCTACTCAGCTATACACTACGGCGCATAAAATGAATACCAAAGGTATTTCAGGTAAATCTATACCACAAACAACTGAAAAGAACCCCAATGAGGAAAGACCACAGGATCAACCTTTGGACCCCACCCTACCAGAAGGTACGCTACAAGCAAAAACAGTGTACCTCAAAACGGCACTAGAAACTATATTTAAAGACTACCCCAATAGAGTATCGAGTGGAGTTCGGTCCCATATCGTTACCATATTTAATAAATTAGTAAATTAGAAGCGTTACTGACAGAAACCTATCTCAACAGCGAGAAAGCGACGGCTAAACTTCAAGCCTACATGGAGTGTGGGGCAAACAAAATGCTACAGCGTGCGCCCACATACGCGGAAACGCTGAGGAAACAACCAAATACAACGGAAAATCCACAAATAAATGCCAATCAGCCTCAAGGAAAACCCTGCTACCTACCCCCAACATTATTGTCCTGAGACCGCTTACCACAGATGATGATACCTCCAGCGAAAGTATCAAGACACAATTCATTCAGGAACTAGCTAATGATTTAAAGACAATAAGGAAAACCAGGAACCCGGGCATAGTCGTGGAGACCGAAACCAAAGAGGAAGCTACCGAAATAATAACCAACCCCAAGATAACTAACATAGGGCTAAAAGCGGAGGAACCAAAAAGGAAAGGACCCTCCATAAAAATCTATGGCCTAGATGCCAATATGACACAAGAAAACCTAGCCTCAGAAATATACGCCAGGAACCTACAGAGATCCCTACCGGAAACCGACATCAAAGAGCAAATAATGCCTAGATTCGCCATAAAACCGGCGACAGGAAACACAAGGAACTGGGTTGTCGAGCTCAGTCCCGCAGCGTGCAGATCCTAGCAAAACAAACGCGGATCTTCATCAACTGGAGCAGCCACAGATTCCACGAACATATAGTAGTTCCAAAATGTTACAGATGCTGCAAGTTTGGCCACACTACCCACACCTTCAGCCAAAACATCCAAACCTGTGGTCACTGCGCCGACAAAGGCCATGACTACAAGGACTGCCCAAAGAAAGATGAGGAACCAACATGTGCCAACTGTAAGAGTCAGAAGTTGGACGCTTCACACTCAGTTCGTGACAAAAAATGTCCTATTTACGTCAAAAACAAGAGTTTAAACCAAGCCAGAATCAATTATGGCAGCACACCATAACCACTATAATACCAGAAAAATCAAATTCATCCAACTGAATGCACAACGGGCAAGGGCCGTAGCTGACCAAGTCAGGCTCAAGGCCAATGAAATTAATGCAGATGTAATCATATTACAAGAACCGTATACCCACTCCAAACTAGTCAGAGGGTACCCCCTCAACTACAAACTAATACAAGCAGATGATACTACCCCGTGGGCTGCAATCCTAATTAGAAATCCCGACATCACTGCAACCAAAGTCTCCCACCTGTGCACGGACTGGGCGGCCTGCGCCCAAATTATCACCGCGCTAGGTGCCCTATGCATAATCTCGCTATATTGCAGACCTGGTGAAGACATAACCACAGCCACCAGATACCTCCAACATGCTACCAACTTACTAAGAGGGGAAAGAATTATCATCGGAATGGATGCAAATTGTAGATCACCAGCCTGGCACAGCCATACCCCCGACAGGCAAGGTACTAGGAATGGCCAGAGACTGGAGGAATTTATTACGAGTTCATCTATCGTAGTCCTCAATAAACCAAACCAGCTGCCAACTTTTTGCAACCTCCGTTGGGAGGCTACAATAGATGTCTCTCTTGCCACTCGAAACATAGCAGGAAACATCACAGACTGGATGGTCCAGGATGGCCTGGACCACTTCAGACCATAGGGCCCTGACATTCCAACTCAACAGGAACCTAAATACAACCGCCAGCAGAAAGAATGCCCCAACGCTATGCATTGCAAACTGCAAACTGGGACCTGTTCCAGAAAACCCTCACAGACAACAAAATCAGACAGATGCAAGAAATCAACACAGCTGAGAACCCTGATGAACTCCAGAAGACCATCACCGAAATTATAACAGTGGCTGCAAACACCTCAATCAAACGGAGACGACCCAAACCTGGTGCTGTACCTTGGTGGAACCAAGAACTTCAACAGCTTCGCAAGGACGTCCAGACCAAAAGGACAAACTTCCAAAAGGCAAGAAGAACTTGGCCTGAGCAGGAGGTGGACGCGCTCAGAAATCTGTATAGAGAAGCACGAAATGCTTATACCGCCCTCATAAGAAAAAATAAAAAGGAAACCTGGGAGAGACTAGTAGCAAACTCAGGGAACACTGACCCCTGGGGTGTTGTGTACAAGGTTGTCACAAAAAAGCTCCCCAGAGGTGAAGTGCTTACAACCACTGTCACACCCCAAGGAGAAGAAACCTGTTCCTGGGAGGCATCAATAAACAATATACTAGATGTCACCTTTCATCCCCACAAAGACCCACAAACGGAGGAGCAGATCCAGACCTGTAGGGAAAATGATAAGTACAGAACAGATAATGCAGAACCGCGATTCACTACGGATGAGCTCATCCTGGCGGCTTCACGTATAGCAGCGAAAAAATGCCCAGGTCCAGACCTCCTGGAGCCGGAAATAATCAAAAAAGTCGTAGAAATAGAACCGGAACTCTTGCTCCAACTCTTTAACCTATGCCTCACAGTGGGAGCATACCCGCAAGATTGGAAAATGGCCAATGTTAAACTAATAATTAAGAATCCAAACAAACCACCAGAACAGCCATCTTCCTACAGACCGATCACACTACTCACAGTGCTAAGTAAACTTTTTGAACGGCTACTGTTATCTAGAATAAATCACCACTACCAACAGGCAAACCTATCCTCACCAAACCAGTACGGATTCAAACCAGGTCGATCCACAGTAGATGCACTCCAAAGCCTAATTGCCCAAGCACAAGAATCTGAGAAAAAATACGTGCTAGCTATCTCAATTGATTTTGCCGGGGCGTTCGACACCCTATGGTGGCCGAGCGTCCTGGGTCGGCTCCGGGAGGCAGGGATTCCTGGCAACCTCTTCAATGTGCTTAAAAGCTATCTCACCGACAGAGCAATCAAGATAAAAGCTCCCTACAAAGAAATAGAAAGAAAAATATATAGAGGGTACCCACAGGGGTCAGTACTTGGACCAACAATGTGGAACCTCCTGATGGAACAGTTTCTAAACAAGGATCTGGAAGGGGTCCGCTCACAAGCCTTCGCGGACGACCTCATCTTAACAATAGAAGCTAATTCCAGGGCACAACTGGAAATACTGGCAAACCGCGCTGTGTAAATTCTCCAAGACTGGGCCACACACCACTTACTACAAATCTCACCGACGAAGACCAACTCCATACTCTTAAAGGGAACACTGAACATCCACAGGCCACCCCAAATTAAAATTTGCACTAGAACAATAAGGCTCAGCACAGAGCTCAAATACTTGGGCGTTATCTTGGACACCCGCTTATCCTTCAAACCGCACCTAAACTACGTAAGAAGAAAAATAAGAAACTGCACTGCCTTAATAAACAGAATTGCCCGAAGAGACTGGGGATTGAAACAGAGAACGATGATGTTTTATTATAAAGCAGCCTTCTTACCAATCGCAACATACGCAGCTGGTGCCTGATACAAAAAGGCCAGCACAGCTGCAATCCTAAGAATACTTGATTCCATACATAGAATCATGCTACTCGCGCCTGCAGCACAGTGAGCACACACGCTCTGCAAGTCATCGCAGGAACCCTCCCCTTAGACCTAGAGGTGGTGAGGAGAGGCATCCTCCATGAGCTCGCTAAAGGCAATGCTTGTACACACCTTGACTTCAATGGAGATCCAGGAAATAACCGCATTGCGGAAAAAAGAAGACTCCAGACCCACTTGCTGCAGGCGTGGCAGGCACGATATGATGTCTCCATTAAAGGTCGGATAACAAATAAATTCTTTCCAAATATACATAGATTCCAACCTAAATTACCAACCTGGTACGCACCTGGTCTGTTTGTGACGTACCTACTCACAGGACATGGTGCCTTAAACGCCAAACTAACAACTCTGGGAATAATTGAAAACCCAAATTGCACTTGTGGCGTTCCAGGAACTTGGTCGCACCTAATGTATGACTGCCATCCATACGACGACATCCGCTGCCAGCTGGTGACAAGACTACAACATTCACCCAAGGATCAGGAGCAATTTATTCTGGATGATAAAGGACCATATATAGCATTCACCGAATTTGCACAGAAACTGTTTAACAGACGCCGAGCCACACTGGCCCAACAAGCAAATAACAACACAACTGGAAACTAAATGGGACAAGCTACTATTCCCACAACAAATTCCATACCTCCAATGAGAATAAAAGGACATGGCCTACAACTCCGCGACTGACTGAACCCTGAATCTGCGAAAGGGCCACATGGACCTGAACCATGCAGCTTCACTGCCATCAAGACTCGTTGGGGACCAGAATCGAGCACCTGACTCGATTCCTTTCCAACCCTACCACGGCGGGGCAGAGACTCCTTGTCTCCCCTCGCCGAACCCCCTTCCCCCTTTCCTCTCTGGTGAGGCATGGGCATGCCTCACTGACCAACTGGGGGCATCTTCTCTATCGCTCCCATATTTCTATCTTTACCCCCCAGTCTTCTGTCTCCCCTCCTACTCTATCTATATACAATGCGAAAGCCCCACACACTAAATTTAACAACACTCAAAATAATCTTCGCCCAGTCTCGGCCTATCCATCTATGTAATATCAAACCCCCCCCCCAGCGGTGTGTATAGGCATACAACATATGGTGTATGCAGACAAGTGAAATGAGTATATACATGTGCATATACACACATATTATGATTTTTTTTTTTTTTAAGGTCCTAGCCGCCGAAATCTCAGGAAACTAAGCGGCAGGATCTGCCAGAGTAACTAAGTCTACTGGGTTCCTGGTCTGCCTCCTGGTGAAGGTGGGGCAACGTTGGGCTCCAGCAGGGGCCCAGCGGCTAAATGACCAGATGAACAACGGTACACGACATTACACATGTACAATACCCACACACTTTTAAATCTCTGGCATTCCCAGCAAACTGGTACACCCACAATGAAAGCAACGCGGAGATGGGGGAAACCCCTGGTGCCGCATGACATCAATATACCTTACACCTTACCTTACACTCAGCCCTCATAGCAAGAGTCTCGCGAAACGATTGGGGCTTAAGGAAAAGAACCCTGATCCTCTTTTACAAGGCTTTCTTCATTCCAGCCATCAGCTGTGCAGCAGGGATCTGGTTTAAAAAAGCAACCACCGCAGTCAATAAAAGAAAGCTAGAAACGATACAGCGCAGCATCTTACTCACTGTCTCCAGAGCATGCTGCACGGTCAGCTCACATGCACTGCAAGCCCTTGTGGGGCTCCTACCCTTGGACCTGGAGATTGTCCGCTGTGGCATGCTATATCAACTATCAAGAGGGAACAGTGTAACTTGCCTTGGCTTCACCACAGACCTGACCAACAACAGCAACGCAGAAAAGAAACGACTAACCAAATATCTTCAACAAACCTGGCAGTCCCAATGGGCGGACTCAACTAAAGGTAAGATAACCCAGAAGTTCATCCCGGACATTACCCAAGTTTCTTGCTTGATGTTTGTAGAGCAGTCAGGTATGGGACATGATACTGCCATGGCGGATGTATTTGTGTGTGCGCGATGCAAGGAGTGTATCGATATCAGGCAACAACTCGGCGTTCTTGTGGGCCTATATGAGAGCTTGAAGGACAGGGTGGATGCCCTCGAAGGATTAAAACTGAGGGCCCATCAAGCTCTCAGCTGCCCACACCAATGCCAGAGCTTGCACTTGGTCATCGCGCAACACAGCGGCAGCCCCCAAGCCAGAATGCGCTGGTCCCAAAGGAACTAGTAGTTGGTGACTCTATTGTCAGGGAAACGGGAAACATGCTTTGTAAAAAGGATAGGTGGAAAAGGACCAGGGTATGTCTCTGCCAGGGGCAAAGGTTGATGACGTTGTAGGGCGGATATCATCCTTTAAGGGCACAAAAGGTGATATAGTTGTACACGTTGGCACTAATGATATTAAGAGTAGGAGACCGGCGGAATTACACAAGTACAGGTCACTATTGAAAAAAAGCCGTGAATTAGGGTTGAATTTGAAAGTGTCTGCAATTCTGTACAGACACGATAGGAGGGAGTATATGATGAGAGCCCTTTCGATCAATTCGGCCCTGGAAGGATTGTGCAAGGCTCAAGGGGTAGAATTTTTTTCAGCCTGGTCTGTACTCGTTAACAGGAGAGACTGCTTCTACACGGATGGGATACACTTAAATAGAAAGGGTGCAAGAATGTTTGCTGATGCTATCGAGGCAGTGTTAGGTGGGTCGGAAAACTGCTAGACGGGGGATACAAGGACTAATAGATTAACAGTAGCCACTGGCAGAGGTGAAAGTGATTCTTGCACTGCTTCTATTGGAATGAGCCGCAGCCTGGAAAATAAAATGCAGGATATTTCAGAGACTGCTGGGAATCATTGGGGTACAAATAAACACATAGGTTGTGTTAGGGTAGCTAAGAAAAAGAACAGGTGCATGTATACTTGCGTGTACACCAATGCTAGGAGTTTAGTAAATAAATTTGATGAATTTGAGGTATTGCTCAAAACATCAAAGGCAGATATTGTGGGGATTTCAGAGACGTGGTGTCACACAGATATAAGGAATGCAGAACTGGAATTTGGGGAGTACAATGTCTACAGAAAGGATAGGAAGGGAGGAGGGGTTATGCTATTAGTTAAGAAATACATAAAATCTAAGGAAGTGAAACCATTCGACATTGCTGGACAGTGCAGTGTCGAGTCAGTTTGGTGTGACATAAGCATTGGGAGATCAAAATTGACAGTAGGAGTGTGCTATAGGCCTAATGACTCTGATGAGTATAATAAGAAACTGTACAGGGAAATAGAGTGGGCCAGTAAATCAGAGAGTCTTATAATGGGGGATTTTAATTTCCCAGATATTGACTGGAATTTGGAGGCTGATCACTCACACACTAGCAAGGCTTTTGTGGATTTATTGGATGATTGTTTTCTACATCAGCATGTTCAGGAGGCAACTAGAGGGAGTAATACTCTTGATTTGATTATCAGTAGTGATTCTTCATGCATTAAGAATCTGCAGGTAAATGAACCACTAGGTGGCAGTGATCACAGTGTGCTGAAGTGGGATTTACTCAAAGAGGTAACTACCATTAGGGGTAAAGGGAAGGGTTATTGCTTTCGTAAAGGCGACTACGATGGACTGAGACAGTATTTAAATTCTATACAGTGGGATCAACTGATGATGTTACCAACAGCAAACTCAAAATGCGAAGCATTCAAAGAACTTATCTTGGAAGCTACTAGGCTTTACATACCAACTAAGAAATATTGTTCAAGGTTTAGGCCTAAGTGGATGTCAGATGAACTAATGAGACATATGGCAGAGAAGAAAAATGCATGGGATACATACAAATTAACACGTGACACAGAAGCCTATGATAGATACAAGTTGATATGTAACCAAGTTAAAAAGGAGGTTAGGCAGGCGAAGACAGATTACGAGAAATCTTTGGCAAGGGATGCAAAGAAAAACAGCAAAGAGTACTTATGTAAACTCTAGAAAGAAGGGGATGAATCAGATTGGTCCACTTGATATCGATGGGTCAACTGTTGATGATCCTGCTCAGGTAGCTAACAAACTGAATGAATATTTTGCATCGACATTCACACATGAGGAGTTATTCAGCGATGCGAATGCCAGAAATGTATTCAATTCTGGCAGTAAGCTAGAGAATCTTGTAATAACTGAGAGTAAAGTGGAGGAGATATTGTTGAAGATAAATACAAGAAAGGCACCTGGGGTGGATGGGATCTATCCAGTTATATTAAAGGAAGCAGCAAAGGAAGTAAGCAAACCCTTAGCCATAATTATGAGAGCTTCCTTGGACTCAGGGGAGGTACCCACAGACTGGAGATGTGCAAATTTGACCCCAATTCACAAAGGAGGATCAAAGGCCGACACAAGTAATTATAGACCTGTTAGTTTAAATTCTGTTCCTGGAAAATTAATGGTGGCACTGGTTAAAGAAGCACTGCAGGATCATCTATACAAGACTTCAGTTATAGCTCGGACACAGCATGGTTTTGTTAAAGGGAAGTCTTGCCTGACTAATTTGATTGGATACTATGATGCAGTCACAAAAGAACTGGATGCAGGGAATAACTTTGATATTATATACTTTGGATCTTAGGAAGGCTTTTGATACTGTTGCACATGGAAGACTGCTGCACAAACTGGAGCAGTGTGGCATTGGAGGCAAATTGCTGCTATGGATAAAGGGGTGGTTGAGGGGGAGAAGACAGAGAGTGGTAATCAATGGACACTGCTCATCGTGGACTAATGTTATTAGTGGAGTCCCTCAGGGTTCAGTATTGGGTCCATTGTTGTTTTCTGTATTTATAAATGATATTGATGATGGTATATCAAGCTTAATGTCCAAGTTTGCAGACGATACGAAGGTGGGCAGGGTTGTCAATGACACTTCTGACACTATGCTACTGCAACAGGATCTGGAAAGGTTGAGCAGATGGGCTGAGAGGTGGCAAATG